>NW_015150491.1:986125-1010121 GCF_000732505.1 Cyprinodon variegatus
ACAAAAACATGGACAGAGCTGTACAGAGAAAATGCAACAACATCTCCCTGGTAGTGAGAGAAGCACTCCCAGTCATTAGCATTGCAGATTCTAGTGATAGGAAGAGTAAAAGGCCTTATGCATCGCGCTATAATCTGTGCATTGTCCAAGAATTGCGCAGCAGTCTTTGCTGTGTGCCGCATGTGTGGGAGTGGAGTCAGGATCCAGTGGTTGGAATTCACAGTGGATATGTGTGGGATTCAAGGCTTTCCTCTTATCACAGCCAAATGTCAAAGTGAGGATGTAGTGGCGCGGAAACAGAATAAAGCATAGCAGGAATACTTCTCAGGCTCTGTCAGCAGCGTGCTTCTCATTCAGTTGCAGACACAAGTGAGGTGCTCTCATTTCAACTCTCAGAGCTCCAGCTGATATGCTGATATAACAGGAACATGGAGATATACTGTACTGTGAGAATAAGAACCCTCAGGGTTTCTCTTCCCATGAACAGGAAAAGGCACACAGATCTCAAACAAAAGCCCATATTACCACTTTAAGAACCAAATTACCAGAAACTTATTTCATATTTCGACAAATCCAGTCATTTCTAAAGTCCAGTATCTAATCACATGTAGAGTTGACAGTAGATGTTCATGTCTGATAAAGACCTGAAAAAGGTAAGGACATCCCCAGTAACTTGGTGACATGCAGGTTGATTTATCTCCTTGTACTCCTCTGACCCCCCCCTCAATGATCAAATGCAACTTAACAATGTTAGCTCTGCCCTATCCACAACCTAAACTCCCTCATGACCCCCATTAACTGACTATGTCCCACTGTTGCACGGTCCATCGGTTCTGTTTCAAGTGAATGTGTGTAGATATCTGTGTGTGTGTTCATATGTGAGTGTGTCACTGTCGCCTCGAGCTAAATGACCTGATCACGTCCTTGAGTGGAAGGAGGATCAATAAATAAAGGGCTTCTTCCATTGTCAATCAGTATGAATCCATGTGTGTTTGAATATACAAATTACAATATTGTACGAATGTGTATGTGCACCTTCTACTCTTTAAAGTCTGATTCCAATCAATATAAAATGGTGATTAGCATTTAACATGTCTATTGATCAAGTGTTTGGGTTAAATAGTCCCTGGTGCATTTTGCTTAAGCGCATGGCATACAGATCTATAGGCCACACAAACACATTTAAATTGCAGCATAGACAATAATCTTGATCATTTAAATGTAAAGTTCTCACAAAATAATCTGTTGTCATGTAACCATAACCTGGAAGTCCACTGTTTATTTCTATAATATTTGGTTGTATTAATATCACTGCTGTACAAAACGAGATTTCGTTTTGTATAAACTGTGTATACAAAATGACAATAAAAGTTGTCTAAGTCTAAGTCCTATTAATGTAATGATACAAAAATAGGCAAGTAAGTTTAACTGTTTTGTAGCTGAAACACTGAAAGAACTGCCTTACCGGACCATCCTTATTCACCCTAAAAACAAGATGCTAAAATAAGTATCAAAAACACCTTAACATGTCCTCATAGACTCAACAGCCAGTTCTTGCTATTGTTGATATAAAGGTGCATGCCTGCACAGGAGGTGGCAGATTTTGATGAAGAGAAAAACCTTTGTTTTCCAAAAATAACCAAGATGGTCAGATTCCAGCTTGGCAGTTAGCCTTTTAAAAACAGCGCAGGAATATTGACATTTGGAAAGATGAGCCTATGATTGAATAATTCATCCATAAGGCTCTTCTTGCATTAAGGAACTACAGTTTTCAGTATAAAAACAACAACAATCATGTAAAGAATACAGTTGAACATGTCTGGGTTTGCAATTGCTTTGTTGCAGCAACACTTGACCGACTCACCATCATAGAAACCACCATGAGAGCTGTTTTAAGGGGTGCTTGAGGATTAATGCTGTTAGGTATGTGCGTACATGAAAAAGGTTTTGTTTCTTTTTTCACATTGAAAAAAACCCCCACTGAACATAAACATTTGTGTGTAGAAAAAAACTTTTTTGAAATACTTTCCTGTATGGAAAGAAACTAAGATAGGCATTCATATATGTTTCATACATTGGTAACATACAGAGGACTGAGAAATTGCAGCTGAATGCATGCCCCACCATTGGACAAATCTAATAAATAAATAAAATCAAGATTAAGATCTTAAATCTAATTGGTTTGCTGCATATCTGTATTTAAGGGAAAATACTGAGGTATTATATTTAATCCAGTACATTTTAGAGTCAAAACAGAAGATGGTTTTGCAGATACTTGTTATAAAATAGACATAACAGCACTGTTCATTTATTATAAAAATGCAGATACAAGCTGGATTAAAAAGTAGTTTTTTATGTTGAATGTAAAGACATTAAAGCAACATAGGGAATTCAGATACACCTAGTAAATGTGCATGGAATTGAGTATTACACCTGCAGCTTTGAGAAGGGCTCATAAGTTTGTTTGAACTGATTAATAAACTAACACACATCACAAAATCAATAGACATAGCAGGAAGTAACAAACATGCCAAAGAAGGGCAGGAGACAAAATTGTGTAAAATCTTAAAAATGTAAGGGATATCAAGTAATATTCCACTCTTTAAAAACAAAGACTGATTTTAAAAGCAGTAAATCACATTTTACCATAAATCCTGTAGGATACACAGCAAACTTGTAAAAGAAGGTGTTCTGTTTAGAGGACACCAAAACAGACTATTTTGGATCACAAGCGAAAAGTATTTGTAAGAGGAAACTAACACTGCCTATCATTCTGAGCACACAATCCCGGCAATGAAGCAGCAGAGGCCGCAATGATGGTTTTTGTTCGAGTAGAGACATGGAACTGGGGCTAAGTTCTTTAGTTTGAGTTCTATTGCACAGATTCTATTGCCCAGATTCAAAAATCTGCTAGAGACATAACTTAAATGACCTGCAGGAGCAAATGCAGCAAAGGATTCATGGAAATTATTGACAGATTGATAGCTCTTTCTTAATTCTGTTTGTGGTGGTGCATGGTCGTTTTTAGTTGGTGGAGTGATTTGTCTGGTTAATTTCGATAACGAACGAGACTCAGGCTTGCTAGCTAGTAACGCAGCCCAGTGCAGTCGGTGTACAACTTCTTAGCGGGACAAGTGGCGTTCAGCCACTCAAGATTGAGCGATAACAGGTCTGTGATGCCCTTAGATGTCCAGGGCTGCATGTGCACCACACTGAGTAGATCAGTGTGTGTCTACCCTTCTCCGAGAGGCATGGGTAACCTGCTGAACCCCACTCGCAATTGGGCTTAGGGATTGCAATTATTTCCCATTAAAGAGGAATTTCCAGTAAGCGTGGTTCATAAGCTGACGTTGATTAAGTCCCTTTTTATTTTATTTTTAGGGTAACGGTGGCCTAGTGGTTAGAAGATAGAGCTTGGAATCCTGAGGTTCTGAGTTTGAGCCCCACTCCTTCAGACTGCCACTCTGGGTTCCTGAGCAAAGACCCTTAACCCCCACACTGCTCCCCGGGTGCCGAACAATGGCAGCCCACTGCTCCCCAAGGGGATTTGTTCAATGCAGAGAGTTCATTTAGTTGCTCTGTACTTGTGACAGTGTAATGACAATAAAAAAAAAAAGAAAAAGCAAAAAGTGGCACCTCAAAGTAATTATTTGGGAGTGGCCCAATTTTCAGGTTTTATTTATAATATGAAACAATTTCTGATCTTTCTTACATTTACATTTATTTACTACTCTGTATGGGTTCATCACATATAATCCCATGAAAATACATTGAATTTATTGGTTGCAATATAATTCTCTTTTCTACAAATAGATTTTGAAAACGTATCTGTAATCTAGTGGTCATATCACTTAGCAAAGTTGTATCAAAGATGTCCATCATTTAGTGCTTCCATAAAATCCAAAGAAAAGATTAAAAAAAATATAATATTGACAATTATTTGTGTCCCTCAGATAACTTCCCAGAGATTAAAGATTATTTCTAAAGCAATATATGACATCAGCTTTCCAGCTTCATCCTGTAATACATCAAATGGCGGCAGGATACTAGATGTTATCACTCACATGTTCTATTCGCTGCATATGAAAAAGAGCTGAATATTAATGTCTTTGGGAAACACTGACCATAAAAATGTCATCTCCAACTTTAAGAATAGCTCTCTGTGTGTTTTTTTTCTAGTTCCCTTCGCCTCAAATATTCAGCCAACATTGGAGGGTCACAGCAGCTCTCTGAGAGTTTGGTCGAGCTGCATAACATGAGGTGAAGGCATGTGTGTTTTCCATCCTCGCACAGCATGAAGGCAGATTCGCCTTCACATCTCCCAGCAATCCGTCAGTGAGCCGCAAGCAGCACGCTGACACTCCAAAACAGGGGCTCCATTCTCCTCAAATGTTTCTCAACCTAGATGAGTCACAGGGTAACTGGCACTGCTTGAAACAAGCGTGTCGTCTCTTCGGTTCCTTGCGGCCGGAGCTGAGGGGATAATAAGAGACCTAGGAGAAATAAGGGCCCTTTCTAATCCTAAACCTCCTCATAGACAGCACTATTATCAGCCTTGTGTTTAAGTCCGATTACATGCTGCAATTAAAGGAAGGCATCGGCAGGATCCTTTATGGGAACTGCTGCGTGAGCCAACGAGCTTAGGGTTTGGAGAGTTTTGGAGAAAAGACTTGTTTATGGAGGGCAGAGGCTGACAAACTGTCCCAGTGGTGCTGCAGGAATGGTTTAGTCATGAGGTTATGCTAAACATGGGTGGAGATGAATAAACATGGACCGTACATGGTGGAATATTTTCATATACAAGAAAGGGGGGGTTATAGAAGGCATTCATACAGATTTAATACCTTGCTAATACACAGAGGACTGAGTCATTGCAGAGGTATGCTTGCTCTACTGTTGGTCTAATGTTCAAATAACAAAACACAAAATAACGTAAAGATCTTTTATTTAATTAATTTGCTGAATATTTGCATGTAGGGGAAATTACCTGCCAATAAAACAGGTTTTATGCAAAACCAAGTACATTTTCGAGTTAAAACATATCGTGTGTGATGATAACTTTTCCAAATGGAAATTCCTGCACATGTAAATCAGTTAACTGTCTGTTTGTCATGAAAAAAAAAAAAAAACATATTGTGATTTACACCTATAGCTAAAACTTGTGCATGATTACGAAACTTTAATGAATTGTTTCCTTGGCATGAAGGGGCATCTCTGGTTGTTCATCAGTGAGGCACAGCGTGTGCCTGCAGGCTTTGGTGTCTGTTCTGTTCTGTCCTTCTTCATTTGCTCTGCACTCTCCTCTTTTTTGATCAGCAGATCCAGACTTCAAGTGACATGGCTCCCTTTTCCTGTGTTTTTTCTATTCTTTGTCTTTATCAAAATATCTCCGCTTTTTTTGAGTCCGATGCTAAAGCTGTCAATAGTCACTGCTGCCTCCCTCTGGTTTAGGGAGGAACTTGTTGTTCTGCTAAATAATCTTCAACTTCTTTCACGAGATGTCTGATCAGTCTAACCTAATCACTTAATTTTCTGAAAAAAGAAAATGTACAAGACATTAAATCCTGGTAAAAGCCTAAACTAGCTCTCCTGACGTGTTTTGAAACTCACCTGATAAGAAATGTACACGCTGTGAGCAGTGAGCCCTTTTGATCGCTGACTGCCATCTCTGACCATGTTCATTCTCTCTATAACAATGTACGGACTCAATATGCCCATGGCTAGATTCGACAGCTGTGACATCAGCTGCAAGGAACCAGTTGAGTGCTTTCGTTTAGATTAGCTTACTCCAGGCTCAAACTGAATACCGTACAGGTGCACTACAGCCGCTGTAAGGAACCAAAATCATGAAAATGTTCATTCACATCAGCCACTTTTAAGTCTGGGTGCAGTTATTAAGGCAGAGTGAAGTTTGGTCAAGCTAGTACACAACCCAAACAGGAAAAGTCAGACACCATACAGGAAAAAGTTGCAGTAAATGTTAGAATAAAATTAACCCAGAAGCTTACATTAACTTGGCTAAATGAACAAAATGGTAAAGCAGAAATGTGAGGAAACAAAGGGGCAGTCCTGGAAAGAACGTGAATGCACATGAACATATTTTTTAGCCAGCACTGTTTCTTCTGATACCAGCGTTAGATTAACATCAGGACCAAATGTGTTTTTGTGTGTTTGTGTTATTTCTAGCATAATAAGTGATCTTTAATGATTTAAATTGTACACGTTTTAAAAAATGCACTTTAAGGCTTTATATTATAAGGTCTAAAGATGACCTGTTTTAGCGTTTTATTGTCCACAAACAGAGTCAAATTAAAGCATTAAATAGTTTTAGAAATAGTTTTAGATTTGTTTTATTTTAGAATAAAGAAAGAAGGATTTCTGTTTTTATATATATATATATATATATATATATATATATATATATATTTTATTTTTTTTAAAAGGTCTAAGGAGGCATGAAATGTGGACAGCAGTGGACATGTTTGGCACTGATGGATGGCCAACAGGGTAATCACTGGGGACACTTTAAATGCCCTAATGTCAAATTGTTTTCAGATTTCCCATTGAGGAACAGTTTCCTCTTACCCATTTACCTACCTCACACACACACATACATCCATATATATATATGTATAAAGTACTTCGGTAGTTTAAAGTCTGGATATCGTTATTAAGTTCTTTGCTTGACTCTTGACCTGTGACCTGTGAACCTGAAGGGCCGTTTGCATCATGTGCCACAGAGATGGGCAGGATGGAGGACCAATCTGAGACAGGAAGTCAGGGACGGAAGAGAAGCTTGTGGAGGGGCCAGTGTAGGCTGATTGATTTATACTGAAATAAAACAAACCAGATCAAAGGTGTAGATAAGTCTTGAAAATAATTTAAAGCTGTTTATATTTATTTCTTTTTATATTTTCACAGAGACATGTGAGGGAGATTAAAGACTCCACTGGCATCCGGTTTTTGCCCTGGCATGCTCCCTGCAAAATGATTAGTTACAGAAGGTGAACAGATGAAACCCTGAAATGAAACGGAATGCAAAAGAGATTAAAAAAAGGCAAGATAAATCTTAAACAAAACAACTACTTTCTTATCAACCTTCACAACTTATCTAGGTAGAGCTAATCTTTTATCAACTTAAAAGGTCAAAATGATTTAATTAAGTCATCTCTAAACACAGGTGCAGTAAAAATAAAACATAAATGAGGACAATCATGAATGGGTTTGATAGAGGGATTAGTTTTACCTTAAGGCACTTTTTAGGCTTCCAGAAACCCAGTTACTTTACACTCATGCTTGTTTGGAAAATACCCAGAACCAGAAAGAGCTGTCTGAGGCATGACCGGACAGGCAGCATTGTTTAAGGTGTCCACGGTTTTGAAACCTGAGGGAATAAAAAAAGATTGAGAATAGGGATTTTGAGGAGCATTTTAAACTGGTAAGAGCAGAATCTGCAAAAAGATGTAAATCCTGAAAGTTTCAATACTAACATAATATTTCTTTAATCAAAATCTTGAATTACGGAGACAGCATGTTGCTGCAATGCAAAATATTTTGAAATAAGTTATAAAGATAAACAGAAGATTGTATTCTCTTCAATTAGAAATACAGTAAGAACAGAAATCAATATATGTTTCAAAAAAGACTTTTAGCTGAAATTAAAATACATTTAATTTAATTTTGAATTGTTGTCTTGTCATCTAAATTCAACACCCGTTTAGTTCCTGAATGCAACATGCATTAGCACTAGTTAATTGTAATGTCACACCTTTATGTCAACAATGTTAAATCAAAATCACGTTTTCATATCAGTGAGGGGGTTTATTCATGAAATCCAGAGGACAAAAAGTCGCCTAATGCTAAGTATTTTATACCTAAATATTTTAGATCTTTTTCAGGCAGTTCAAGGCAAAAAAAATAAATAAATAAAACAAGAAGCAAATAACAGGATATCTGAATATATTAATTAATACATTTTAAAATATTGTTGATTCATATTTTTTTATTCCGCCCAGTCAGGAAGATGCTCAAGTTTGAAGTATTGAAATTATTGTGCTTACCTCAAGTTAGAGTAAGAATCTCAGTTTTATTTGGAATAATCACCAGAACCGGTGTTTTGGACATCCTAGCAGTTGTAATCTAGATTATAACAAATATAAAAAGGTAACGCTCCATAATCATTACTTCTGTGATTGTAATATCTAAACAAGATTTGAAATCTCAGTCCGCTCTCTTTATAATTAGTATTATTATTATTATCATAATTATTGACAAGGAAGCAAAAAAGAGTGAGCTAAAATTTGCATTGATGGTCCAAGCCTCAGAAAAGAAAATTCTGCTACATAACTGTAATAGTTGCAGCTCTACTTATACTTCACTCAGTATATATATATATATATATATATATATATATTCAAGACAAAAGTTATTGTTTCTTCTATTTTATTTCAATATGTCCTTAAGTTATAAATACAAACTGTCTCTTGAGCAAACAATGATAACTCTCTATTAGAATGAACAACTCCAGTCTTAAACATTTCAAACTGATTCATGTTACTATTTATTTCTTTAAATGTATTTTTTAAGGTTTATTGAAATTGCAGCTAGCAATGATTTGTACCACTAATAATCATTCAAATGGTCTAAACCAGGGGTCTTCAACATTTCCAGGCCAAGGACCCCCAAACTGATGGTGAGATGGAGCAGGGACCCCCTGATTATATATATGGTATGAAATTGTGTTATATCAAACTGGTCCTATAGTGACTCTTTTACATATGGAGTCATGTAACGAAAGTAACTTTGTCTTTGGATTATTAAAGTATTTCTGATTCTGATTTGTCATTGATGGGACAGGTGTTGTGAATGAAACGGTGCTGACTGAAAGACATCTTCTGCCTCCATTTATCTGTTTACTACAGTGTGTTGAATTCATGTTAATGTGTAGTAAAAGACATTTCAATTCGTGGAAAAAGTGCAGGATGAAATATATAAAAAAAGTCTAATCAACCAAAACTTTTGCGACCCCCATGCATTACCCCCGTGGACCCCCTAGGGGTCGCGGACCCCTGTTGAAGAACTCCGCCCTATACAAACATTTTTCTCTCTACTGCAGGTAAAAAATTTTAGAAATAATAAACTTTTGACATAAATACATTTAAAAATCCACAACTGTCCATTTATCGAATCAAGACTATTTCTTTTAAATAATCTAATGCTAACTTTTAAAACCAATTAAGGTAATTTATATCAGTTTCCTGTCTGCTTAAATTTTACAAAATCAGTTAACAGTAAACACATTTGTAGTTTTTTATCTCATATGATTTCTTCCATTAGTCACTGCAGTAATTTCAGTCATTTTCAAAGATCCACTGAAGAAGCTGCTGAATATTAAGACTGAATCACTTTTTATTAAACATTATGCAGTTGTTTCTGCAAACTGTTCTTTAAATTAGCCCACCTCACTGCATCATCCACTATAGGTTTGTCAGTGTACAGCACTATGTCCAAATCCCTTAAAATGTCATAAAGTATTTATTTTTCCCAAAAAATATAAAACTTCTACAGCTCTCTCTTCACCTTGATTTTATGTTGTTTAAGTTCCTGTTTCTTTAAAATACAATGACATAAAGCCCCTCCCAAATGATTCTGTTTGTTTTTAAGCCGTCATGAAAATTAGGTGAAGAAACCTGAGGTTTATCTAACAGACCTTCTTTCTTTGTTGGGGATGCGCCAAACTTAACAGGAATTATGCAAATTTTGAACGGAAAGTAATTTGATATGAGCACCAAACTGTGAAACAAGTGTGTTTGATAATTCCAACCACTCCAGTTGTAATATATGATGCTTTGCAAAACATAAACATGATCTTAAATCATGTGATTCCTTCGATTTTATCAACTTTATACCACAGTTTTTTTTTAATGGCCTTTCTTGGGGAAAAAAAATTCCAATGGAATTTTTTAGAGATCTATTTCTGACCAAACATGTTAAAAAAAAATACCCCTCCTCTCCCTTTTTTTTATTTTTCCTGTCCTTTATCTTTAGTGAACTTTCCTTTCTAGTTTCCACAGTAAATATGTGACTCCAGGCAAGATACTTATCCAGCAACAAGGTTCTCCAAGAGCTGTGACCCAGGAATCACATAGAAGCCTTTCAGACCTTATACCACAGCACACACACACTTGCAGACGACAGACACAGGGAAACATCTGTGTATGGTGAAGTGGTCAGCGCCAGTAAAACTGGATGAGGCTTTAAAGACATTCCTTCATTTTACGGTTAGGTGAAAGAGAGGAGGTTGGAGGTAATGAGGAGGCAAATACCTTGAGTGTCATCGACACCACACCACCTCCCAGATTTCTATCACAGCTTTCTGCAGGGCCAAACAAACAAGCAAATACACAAACCAACACAGAGGTAACTGACATTCCTGATGAGGTGGAACATAGCCCCCTACAGAGTTGCAAATATGTTTGTTTGATCTACTTTTATTTCAGAATCTCTGTGTAAAAAGATTGAAGATAAGAGTTACTTCAAGCACAATTATACAACAGGAGGGGGGGAATTCTACAACTGCAAAGTAGGCCTACAGGATCACTATCAACTCATTGTTCATTCTGCTTAATAGATTATCAAACAAATCAACTCTGAAATTGCTCTTCTGAGATGATTTTGTGCCTCTTTAGTTTAGATTTTATTTAAAAGAACCTTAATTTTTTATATTACTCTACTATGAATACTAAACTAATTCTAGACTAGAATAATTCTAAACAAATTCAAAAAATTCATTTGTAAAACAAAGTTTGAGCAATTCAGTTTATTTAAAGTCTGACGAAGAATCAATCTTACTTGTGATTTTTATGTGACCATGAAAAGAAATGATTAAAAAATGGATTGTTGCTTTGCTGTCTTTAGTCTTGAATTCTGGGACAGATGTAATTTAGATGAAAATGAGACATAAAAAGTAACCGTTTTGGTTGAGATTCTGCAATTTCTTAAGTCTTGATACAGAATTGAAAGCTTATTCATTTGTTTTGATTTCTAGATTGGTTTGTTCAGTTTTACCTCATTGCTGTTGTGAAAAGCATTACTTTTTCAATGACATGTTTTTTTTATTATTATTTTTTTTTTTATCTTATATTAGAGGGAAATTAATGAGTTGGAAAACTCTAAATACAAATGTAGGTTCTATCCAAAGATCAAGCTTTCTGACCAGAAATAAAAAAAAAAAAGCTTGAGAGCCAACAAATGGAGGAAAGTTAAAAAGTTCAAATTTCCGATCTCAGTTTAAATCATTTTTAATCATTATAAACAGCATCAAATAGTTGTTTAGGAAAATTTAGATTTTTTGCTATGGAATTTTTTATTCAGCTGTAAAAAGATAAAAAAAGCCAATTCAGCTTGCTGTTAATTAATGGAACAAATAATATTTAATTTGTTCAATGAATAGGATTAAAACATGTATAATGTTCACACATTCAACTAGAAAACAAAGTTCAGAAAGGAAGTTTTTTTTTTTTTTTTTTTTTTTTTACCTATTTAATTTGCCAGTAGACTAAAAAGTAAATTCAATCTAAAAAAAATTGTTTTTGGAATACATATTCCATATTGAAGAAAAAAAAAACAAGCTAATAAAAGACATCTTGTAATGACTGGAAAATGACCTCAATAAATTACATTTAAAGTAGTGAGAGGGAATTTGGAAAGTGACAAATTTTCTCACTTTTCAACAACAACATTCCAACATTTGTTTGGTGGCATTATTAACGGGTGAGGTGCAAACTCCACTGGATACCTGCAGTAAAGCTTTTTTGTTTTGGCATCCCTTTCTTTTACAAGAGTTTTAAATCAGTCCTAAAGTTTTACTTCAACCTTTCTTTTATGTTTTTTCTCATACCTTTTACATAGAAAGCAACTCCTTTCCCTCACACCCAGAAATTACAATTACATTACAATTGTGTCTGTAAATCCAAAACCATCATATGAAAAAATATTTTCTTAAAATTCAGGAACTATATGACAACAAAAAAAGGAAGGGAAAATAGTAAATCCAGCATAATTAATTGAAATAACAAACCACATTTAAACATATAAACATAAACAGACCATTAAGGGATTATTTTATGTCCAAAAGCTTCAGAAAACTACACATAATAGCAAAACGCTGGCAGACTGTTTATGAGCTAGTGTCTGTGATGAGACACATATTGCTAATCAGACAGCACCTCCTCAGACAACTTTTCACCGTATGTGGATAATCTGGAGTGTCACACACCCTCTCCAGGGGGAGGAAATTGAATTTCCCCCCTCAAAGACAGACCTTTAAATCCCCATCAACGGGAGCTTAGAAAGCCTGGAGTCCATCAAGTTTCATCTGTCAAGGTGGTCCAACCAATCAGATTTATCTCTCTTCCATGTCTTTCCTTAGCAAACATATCACAAAAAGCGATACTCACACACAGATGAACTAAAACAAAACAATACAAAAAACAGAATAATCAAGCAAATGCAAACACAGACACAGTCTTGCCCCTCTTCTCAGCACCAGCTCAACATCAACAATCAACAATCTGAGGCATTGTGGAGCCTCTGATCCTGTAACCTTTCACCTTTGGAGTTAACCCCAGAAAAGCTTGTGCTGGGAAGTGAACTAGGCAGCGTCCATAAAGAAGGTGAAGTTCCCATGAGAACTGGAACAGAAGAGGTTCAGAGACATAAGAAGCTAAGGATGATGACGATGATGATGGTGTTGAAAGATATTGTGTGTAAGTAATTGATTAAAGAATTTGATGTAATATAATAGATGCATTGATTAAGAGCTTCTGCAATATGGGAGTGTTATTTTTTATTTTTTTTTTAGAAAACTTTTAAACAAAAAGGTCTTTCAGATCAACATTACAAATATGTTTTTGTATTCTGTATAACAATTCAATTTCAAAGTAGTTTAACTAAAACGAGATAAGAGAATAAGGCTCTTGAGCTCCACTCCCACTATCCCCTTCCCAACCCTTTCATTGCTGCGTTGACACTCTAACATACAACAGCTGCTTCAAACAGCACCAGAAGCATCTCTCTAGAGGAAAGTCCCAGCTGCAACACCTCTATTTGGGCATCCAGGTCAGCAACCCCACCGACTACCCCAGAGCCAAGTCTTATATGTAAAATTCAAACCTCCCTTTAAATAAAGATATTATTGACCTGCATATTTGTAATGTCCAGTCAGTCTGGATCTAAATTGACAGAATAATAAATTCAAATAAACAGTTTTTTAAATTGCTTTCAATTTGCTTCTAGTATAAAACTCATCCTTTTTTGAATTGGAAAATAATCTAAATGGGATAGTTTCCTGGCTTTCCCGACTCTTGCCTCTGATAGTCTTCGGTCATGACATTTACACTATATGTCATCAACTGTGTTCATAGAAGATTGTAAAGGTAACTCTTGGTAAAGCCTGAAAGTAAGAAAGTTACATCTGCTGTTATAACCTTTGGTACATATAAGGGGGTTGAAATTGCGTCACCTGATATTGTCTGAAAAAGACAAGCTGTTGGTTATTGGAAAGGTATAACCACTGATCTCTATTTATTCACTGGATTGGTGATAGCCCGAAAAAAAGTCCCCTGCTGCCATCTTGGTACTCCCCACTCTCACGGAGATGTGCCATAAAAATGTCTATGTGTGTAGCAGTTTTCCAGCTGTGGATGCAGATGTTTCACAGGTAATTTGATAGTCAGTGGATGTACTAAACAAGAAAATCCATATATACACTGATGTATAGTATGTAGCTTAACACTAGTCTGGCTATCTCGAACTGACTCGGAAATATTGACTGAGTTAGCCATTGACATTGTATCTAACGTTACAAAACAGAAAGTAGTGTGTCATGGTTGGGTTGTTTTTGAGTATCCAAATGCAGAGATCATGAGGCAGAGGTGAGTCTTGAAGATTTAAAGAGGCAACTGCGACAAAAAAATTCAAAGTACAATAATACAAGGAACCAAAAAAAAAAAAACAGAAAACTTCATCTCTGGCTCATGTAGGGAAGGAACCAGCACTGAATGACTGCAGAGGTGGTGTATATAAGGGGAACCGAACAAAGGGTGGACTAATGAGCTGAATATTCAGCAGGTGTGAGTGGTAGCAGGGGAAAGAAAACAAGCGCAAGGGGGCAGGAAACAAGCGCAAGGGGGCAACAGAGAGTAACTAAAGACTGCTTTAATATAATGGAAAATAAACCAAAGATCAACAAAACAGAATAACTAATAACTTAAAACTAAAAACTCAGAGTCCCAGAAGGCGAGAACCTTAACATAGAGTAAATAGAAAGTAATTCACTGTGTAATGTCAATGTAGTAATTTTTATTTTGATGAAATCGATGATGCTGTTTTTTCTCATTTGAAATATATTGCATGCTATATTGACAAAAAAAAAAACAAGTCAAACATTTGACATATATATATATATATATATATATATATATATATATATATATATATATATATATATATCCATCCATCCATTTTTTAACACGCTTATCACAAGTGGGGTCGGAAGGGGAGCTGGTGCCTATCTCCAGTTGTCTACGGATGAGAGGTGGGGTACACCCCGAACAGGTTGCCAGTCCATCGTAGGGCATATATATGTATATATGTGTGTGTGGGTGTGCAAGTGTGTGTCAGTTAAATGATATGTTATATTTAAGTACAATACCAGTGTAATCAATACCCCATGTACATCATTAATTTTGCACTTTTGTTCTGCACATCTGTATTATTATGTTTCATTAAAACACAAATTTTATTTTGATGGATTTGTATAATATGTTATATTACATGATATATAGACTTCATTGACTTCATACTGATTATTCAATGTGATAGGCCTATTTTTTTTTTATCATGATTAATCTTTATTTTAAAAGTATTAAGCCCCCCAGAAAATGAGAAAATCATGGTTGTTCGATGCTGTGGCGCGTGTTTTTTTTTTATTGCAACCAGCCTAACTCGGGAGTACCAATATGGCAGCCGGTGACTTTACTCCGCCCTGTACTATCAACAGGCTATCAGCAATCCAGTGAATAAATAGAGATCAGTGTGAATAACTCCCTTGTTTCTGAGGATAACAGTCATGTTAACTTGCGTGTCCCGAAGCAGTTATATAGAGTTTTAAATCTTTGTTGAAAGTCCTGTAAAAGCGAAAAGGTTTTACCACACTTGATACATTTTTGCCCAACTATATCCACGATTCCCATCCATGGGGAAAAGTAAGTGTTAGCTGAGCTAATTTGGTGGGATTAATTGACACAAAAATCTGTTGGTGTAAGAATCTGAAAATGTGTGTGAAAACAAACTCAATCGCGTGTTTGAGTAAGTTGAAAAATCTAAAGAAAATCTAAAGTAGAGTTACACCATCAGTTGCAAATAATATAAATACAATTATTATTTATAAGTGTACAAACTTATGAACAGAAACACACAACAATGGGCAACATATAACAAATTAAAGTCATATTATTACAAAAATCCAAATTACTTTTTCCTATTTATCACAATTGCCTCTATAGGTTCCATCAGTCAGTTCATCAGAGACTTAGACTTAGAAAACTTTTTTTGTCATTTTGTACACTCAGAGTGTATACAAAATTAAATTTTATTTAGTACAGCTTTCCAACAGTAAATTAACATTTGCCTAACAATAGCTTTTGACTTTGTTAGGTTTCATGATCTGACAGAGATTGATCTGAGATCGATATGTAGGTGTCAGCAGACAGTGCCGTAGACAGGAGGCCTCTGATTAGTCAAATCTACCTCCTCTTTACACTATGCGTATTTCCTGTTTGGTGTTTCCTTGTTTTGTTTGTATGACTGTGATTATGGAAAATGATTCATGAAGTTGGACCAGCTAGAAGAATGTGGTGCGCAAGAACACTGGGACCCTTTTTCCACCCGGATCTCCGCTCTTTTTCGTCCTTATGTCCCCCCTTTGTCAGACAAACCTGCCCCACTTCCTCACCGCCTCGACCATATCTAGACCGACTTCTAGTTTGTAATTTTCCCCTTTTGCATTGTGGTGTGGAATAAACATAATGCAGACCACGCTTCAAAATTTAACATAAATCAAAAATGTCTGCATCATACTGTACCTGCACTGAGCTCACTGTGACACACTGCTGCGGGAGCACAACCAGCCCTTTAGATATAGGGTGAGGAGCTCAGTCATCCGGCGAGGACTCAGATTAGAGCCGCTGCTCCTCCACATCGAGAGAAGCCAGTTGGGGTGGTTCGGGCATCTGATTAGGATGCCTCCTGGACGTCTCCCTGGTGAGGTGTTCCAGGCACGTCCCACCAGGAGGAGGCCCAGGGGGAGACCCAGGACATGCTGGAGGGACTATGTTTCTCGGCTGGCCTGGGAGCACCTTGGGATTCCTCAGGAGGAGCTGGCCCAAGTGCCTGGGGAGAGGGATGTCTGGGGCTCCCTACTGAAGCTGCTACCCCCGCGACCCAACCCCGGATAAGCTTAAGAAGATGTATGGATGGACTCAATATTTCTTAATTTGTCACCAAGCCTGAAGAGGCACTCCAGAAGGGCAAAATTTAAATTTCAGTACAGCCCATCCAAGAGACAGACAAATTTACAGACACAGGGGGACGGTATGTCCGAGGCCTTGCTGCCGTAAAAAGGTGCTGCCCTTTATAGTAGGAAAGAAACAAAGAAAGAGATCACAAAGGTGTGGGGGGGAAAAAAAATCATATTTCATACTTTATCCTTAGCAGGATACAGTTTCAGATTCTAAAATATGTAAAAAAAAATGGATTAGAATCTTCAAGAAAACCAAAATCCCCAAAAAACAACAAATCTTAAGCCTCATTAACCAAAAACTACTGAAACATTTTGGTCACTGTCAATAGTGCCATGAGTTCTACATCACTATGAACTGAGATGGTACTAACTAAGAGAAGAGGCCATGCTTTATATTTAGCACAGTTATAACTTGACTAAAATTTAGATGGAAATGCCAACAGACCTCTGGAGTAAACTATCAAAACCAAAAAAGAAAATGTATGAAGAAGTCAAGGGCAGACTTTCAAAGCCAACTACTGTACAGACTTTAAAGTTAAAATAAAATAATCTCTGAAAGGTTTCAGCCTCTTACCTATCAACAGCATTCAGGTTGTTAATGTTGTTGTAGTTTAATCATATAAAATAATTAAAACCAGAAAATGAAGACAGTTGGACTTGACTTGATGAATACTGGACTGAAACTGCTTTAACAATCTTAAACAACTTTGCTTTTCTGTTTCCTTGATTAGACATTTGGAAAGTAATCACTGATATGGTCACAGTGTAAACATTTGAGTTAGTATCCTTTCCAAAGAGAAGTGTCCTGTGTCTCGGTGTGACTCATTATACCCCTGACCAAGAAAGATCCCTGTTGTATCTCAGTCTGGAAGCTCCAGAGGCAGAAGCCTAGAACCGATAGCGGCCTGTGAAATTCTAGTTCTTGCTATCCATTTTTTTTTAAAGATTGTAGACAAATTAAACCCAGTCTTCTTTAAGGGTTAAGTTAAGACATCAAAACATTATAGAGATAAAAACAAAAAACTCTCTCAAGAGTAAACATAACCTGGACCTGTTCATCATGGAGATCCATTAAAGCAAATCTGTGACATATTTACCTCTGATTTTATTATACAATGGTATATAGCATGCACATGTACGTAGTCACACTTTCTATCAGTGGGCTATATCCTGTTTGGCAAGGCTTTAATGACCTCTAAACAATGTATCCTTTAGATAAGGATCAGATCCCTGTGTGTGTCCGTGCGTGTGTGATGTTGGCTATAATCGGCAGTATTCATGCAGCACCGGGCTTCCAGCGTTTCTCCAGCTGTCGCCTGTTGTACTCCATGACCTCTGCCAGCGGGTCCTGAGGCCATGAGTCTTGATAGCAGCCGTTCAAACGTTCCCCTCTGAATCATCAGGGCCAAGGTTGAGGACAAACACAAACCGTTGCACCATTTGTGATGCATGCAAACATTTCACATATTTAACAAAGGTTTGTTTTGGAACACAACAAAGATGCCTTTGCCTAACACCTGCATAAAAGCTGAATTATCAAAAATATGGTCTACAAAATGCAAAGTGACTGTATATTGGCTGTAAAACACAAATAGTGTACAATAGATGTAGCCAGTCTATTTTTTGGTTAAGTGACTATCTCTCTTTTATGCACCTTCTTACCAAAAATCCTGAACTCACATATTTAGATAAAATGAATACTAGCTTGCATTAATGTTTATGTCTTCTTTTCAGAGTAAGAGGAGAAATCGATTACCACTAACAGCTGCCTCAATAGTTCCTTAAATTGAAAACTAACTTTTACATGCACTGACATTTTTCATTAAAAACATAATGTATCATTATTATGAGTTGTGATTAAAAACTCAGAAACTTCAACATTTTTAGTGATCAGCTGGTCACAAAACAATATGCTCCAATGAAACAGTAAATGCTCAAGATATTTTCTGTGCTGAAACGGCTGTAGCCTATAAGTGAGGAGTTTGCAATGAATTCAAATTCAAATAGGTTCATCCTTTTTTTTCATTTTTTTATTGTCAGTACATTGTCACAACTGCAGAGCAACGAAATTCACTCTTTGCATTTAACCCATCCCCTTGTGGAGCCTATAGCTGCCATTGTGCAGCACCTGGAGAGCAGTGTGGGTTTAAGGGTCTTGCTCAGGGAGCCAAAGTGGTATTCTGTGGGAATGGAGCTTGAACTCAGAACCTCTAGATTCGAAGTGCGATACCCTAACCACTAGGCCGCCACTGCACCAAGGAGAATGTAAATCCCAGGATCTAGATTCGTTATGAAATTCATAGGAAGCCTGCTGTTTTAACCAGGATAAATAGGCTTATCTCTTAAAGAAGATGTGATAACATTAGAAAACTACAACTCTTACATGGTAAAGCTTTCACAAAAGCATCTTGATTTGGCAAGCGAATTAAAATGTATCTTATTGTTAATCAAATTATCCCCACAGCACGTCTTTTGAATAAACTATATATTATATATTTTTGGACTGACACATCACTTTGCTTTATCTCATGTTGACCTTACAACAACTTTCCCTCCACACACTAACAAGTTTTCATAAGTTCTCTTACAGCCATCGGGGAAGTCTTCCTTGGACCTTCGCTGGATAGACCCTTTCTCTTTGGACCCTCTGCCGGTCACATGAGTCTCATGAGTGTGCATAGAACAAGGCAAACACAGACACAGTGTGATATCCATCACTAGTGGCAGTCACATCTCCAGCCTCAAGCCCACAGTGGATGAGAATGTTCACTATAAAAATCATGTGCAGAAAGATAAGTGCCCAAGCCTAATGACAGAATGGGAGAGCCTGTCCAGCCGTGCTTAACCTGCAAAAGGGTCAACTTAAATACATGGAAAACCACCTCAGGAAAATGTCATCAACACTAACACAGATGTTTCTCTGTTTTCTTCTTCCTCTACAAACTTTTTCTGTCATACACACATGGAGACTCTTTATCAGTGATGGATATCCACTTCACTAATGTGTGCACATGAAGTCTGGGGATTCCCATTTCCCAGAGGCCATTGGGTGGCTTTGGTGAGAGACAGGACCTCTGTTACGTAAACAAAGCAGGCCACACTTCCTGCTTGGTCAGAGAAAATGCAGAGGGAGAAAGCAAGAGCGAAGCTTTATCGCATTTCTGAGACAAAACATTGATCATGAAGGAGGACGTGGGACGAATGGGAGTCGAAACAGCAGGGGTGGCAGAGGAAGCGCCCTTTCTCTTTCAGCTGTGCCTCTACTTCCTGTGCTAGGAGGAAGTCCCTTGTAGGATACATAGTGATCTCATTCTGGCTCGTGAGGCGCTTCCGTCCTGGCGAGTGGTGCTACTTTGAACCAGCAGCAATGAGAGGAAAACGGAGGAGCGAGGAGCACGCACACACATGCCACTGCTGATTATTGCTGTGGAAAACACACACCCATACAACCGGCCCAACAGGAAACAGTGCTGCTCCAAACAAACAAGGACTTCCTGTGTGAGCTGGGGGCCTATTCACAGAGACCCCAATCAAAATCCAGTGTTCTGTCCATTGAATCATTATCGCAATCATTCAGGTGATATTACCACTCATTTGCTAATAGCCACAAGGCCTTATGTATGCTAACAGCCCTCCCAAAGAGTCCGTTCCCATCATGGATGACCCACCTTTAGACTTTCTCCTTGCGGAAATCAGCTTTTCCTTTAAAGGTTGACCACTAATTGAAATACATTAGGTTTAAATTGCCTCTTCTTTCCTTTCACCCATCATGTTGACAGACGACCCAATATTTAAGTTTGCCTCTGTAATTTGTTGTAGAAATACCAAGGCAGCAAGGCAATGTGGCTCAGGGGGCTTCTGGGCTGTTGGTTTACAGTACCATTACACTGAGAGACGACAGGAACAGAACAGCCATTATGTTTCGAGGTCACAGGGCGGTCAACACTGGAAAACATCAAACGACAGCAACATGGTGTGTCTGTCTGGATAAGACTGTGTTGGAAGAACACAACATTATGGTTGGGAGCTTTAAGGATATATATATTTAAAAAAATGGCTTGATGACAATCTAATATTTTGGCTTTTGATATCAGATTCATTAATTGGTTTAAGTGCTGACTAATTTGTCTGCATTGGCAGTCATTTTTGTCTGATTAAAGTTTAGTTGAAGCACAGATCTGCAAAAGAGAGAGATTGTTTGGCTTACAATATAAACAAGAATAAAAAGAATTGTCACCTCCTGCTTTGGAGATAAAGACCTTTAGGTATAACAATATGTCCATCACAATCTTACACTCCAGAGAACCTTCCCTATATTTCAAGTCATTATCCCAACCTTAACCCCATATCATAGATATCTTATTGTAAAAGGTCAGATTCTCTTGACAAACTATCAATATCATATTTCAATAATTCATTATGCCAAACCTTTCCTCTCTATAAAATACCACCAAAGCCGTACTACTGCAAAGGCCACATTATAACCACTGAAAGTCATTTCTGTTTGAAACAGAGACACACAAAAGTTTTTTTTTAATGCCTTAATAATGATTAACAATGAAGAATATAAACTAAATTAAATTCAGTTTATCTACATAGAGCCATCTGAATGGTCATCTGCCATGACTGAATAACTGTTTTATATGACTATGCATTCATACAAATACCACAAGGAAATATGAATTTGCATTTTTTCATTTTGGTTTGAAGTGCATTAACCAAGCGACTCAAATATAATTTCATCATACATCGTCGTCCACATTATGTCGTCACGCATGGCTATAATAAACAGGAAGTAGAGTCTGCAATCTGGTATTGACAACAGATCAGCAATTGAGGAAAGTTTTAACGAATTTGTTGCTATCGGGCAAGTGGCTCTTCTGTTAAAATGTCAGCTAGTAAGGCTGCTGTTTCTATGTATACCCGATTATAGGAACATCCAGGAAAATGCTAACAGCAGAAACAGCTGATCAGTCATGTGAGGCAAAAGTTTGCTACATCAGAGCTGATTTTTAAAAAGTGTTTCCATCCTTTGTTTTGCTTATTAACCCTTTTTCGCAAAAGCCAAAATGTATGCGAGTGCAAAAAACATTTTTGCGAATTTGAGGGAGGTTTTTTTGAGTTCCATCAGGCTTTTGTGATGAGATATTTTAAAATGCGTTTTGGACAAAGCTGATGGAAACACGGTTACTGAAGCACAGATTGAGGAGTATTTCCTTTGTTAAAAAAAAAGTAAAATATTAATATCAGTGAGACAGCGCACAGTTAGTCCCACTGAAATTCGTGGGTTAACCCAGGATTTTCAATCATGGGTCAACCGGCTAATAATTGGTATTTGGCTCCTTTCCCATCAGCAAAAAAAAAAACTGGGTCTGCCTTCCTGTGGCAACTTGTGTGGCCTCTGTACCCCAGCACTGCCTGTCTGCGTTGATGATGTCACCAGTGTGACAGAAATCAGGAAAGTAAACAATGAAGAACAACATGTATGGAAGCCCGAGTGTAGTAAGTGTGCTTTATTATTTCACTCTTTTATCTGTCTGATAAAATAAAAAGAGTTGTTTTGTCTTGTTATATTAGACATGACTAGTGTGTTCACTAGTCTGCACTCAATGGTGTCATGTAAATTAGTGGGTAAACCCGGGTCTGGTGTTCCCACGGCATGCCAATCAGTGCCAGTCTTTTGACCCGGGTAGAGACGCATCAGTGAGCTGTTCCCACTGCCACTAAGAGCTGTTTGTTTCTGGGTTTAAACTGTTTTTTCGGCCAGCAGAAAAGCGGTATAACTCTGCAAGAAAAGTAGGGTAAAACACTGAAAAACAGAGCCAATTGTGGCATCTATGTAAGATCATTAAGTTTTTGGCAGCAGTTGCTCAATAGATCCCCCTTCTAGGAAGGTGTCACAGCTGGCTACTATCAGGACAAAAGGCAGAGAGAAAAAATAGTATTAGAAGCTAAGAAAAACAACAAATAATGCAAAACTAAAGCGTTGTATGGAAAAGTTGCAGAATAAGGAAAAGTAAACATTATGTCTTTTAGCAGCCTAAGCCTATAGTAAGTTTAAATGTCAGCACTGATCAGTTTTTGATTAACCAATTAGTAAGAGCTTACTTTTATAAATCATACGCAAATCAAAGTCACAGGAATTAAGGCAGAAATGAAAATATATTATTAATAATTATTACAAATTCATTTTTTCTTTGTTAGCAAATTATCATTCAAACTGTGTTATTTCAGAATCCCTTAGTAATTAAATGACATCTAGAGAAATCATTCTATTCTAGCTAAATTTGGGAATAACTCTAGAATAATGTTCAGTACACCCAATAATCTGTAGAGGTCATCTAAATATACAAATAAAGGGACCTGCTTGCGATTGATTCTCTAAATACAAATTTTTTTATGTAAGCCTTAGAGGTATGTTAGAAAGCGGTCAAAAAGGGTCAGTGATAAAGTTTTTATGCTTAAATGAGGGCAAGGCTACAAAGCAATATTCAAATAACTTAACATTGTTTGGAATACTGTTCAAAAGATCATCTGAAATTGGAAGAAATGTAACACAGGATAGCCTGCCATGATACACAGCTTAAGTGTTATGATGTATTTAAATACTATATGCAAGTTACAAAGTATGGTTGAAAACTAAAAATCTACATTACACTAACTTCACAACCCAATGGCAAAGCGTGGTACTGGCAACATAACTCTGTGAGGAAGCTTTTCTTTTTTATTGACAGCGAGGCTAGTTAGACCTCATTAAGGATGGACAGAATGCAACTTGTAATGAGCAATATAAAAGCACTGTTGTACCAAAATATAGGACACCTCAAAGAAAAATTGCCTACATGGTTCATGGTTACATGGTGCTGTAAATCAAATACAAACAAAAAGAACCTATGTTGTTTATCCTTTTCTTGTTGGTAGCCTCGACATGGTCTAATCTCTCTACCACATACAAAGTCTTACCCACACAAAATCATACACTGTGTAAATCACTGAGTCATTTGTCAAACAAGTGTGATAGCACTCCTTTATTTTCCCTTTGTGTACGTGTGTTTGGTCCAAATCCCCCAACCTCCTAACCCTTAGCTGAACACCCAGCCTCACTGAAAAGAAAGGCAGCCTGTGGAAGCTCAACTATGGGTAAACTTTGCTATAACTTTGAAGCTAGCTGTATGAGTGGCTGTCCTTAGGGCTGCCTGGAGCACTCACTGGCGGTGGCTCTCCAAAGAGGAGGTCAATGGGACAGGTAAACAGGAAACGCCTGTGCGATGATTGACAGCGTGTTTAGACACAAAGAGATGGATAAGCTGAGAACGCTCGCACACAAATGGCTGGCCTACACATGTAGAAAGGCAACTGGTATCCATATATATATATATATATATATATATATATATATATATATATATATATA
>NW_015150491.1:1010236-1040298 GCF_000732505.1 Cyprinodon variegatus
ATAGATAGATAGATAGATAGATAGATAGATAGATAGATAGATAGATAGATAGATAGATAGATAGATAAAAGAGAGACACTCTGTCTGCCTTTGCAATAAGATTTAAGTCCTGCTTTTCATTGATGTCTTTCTTTTCCACTTACCCCATAGCCGTCGGTTGGAATCATGTACTGCAACCTAATATTTCATCTTTGTCAAGCCTCCGACATGCACTGTAAAGCAAAATGTTATTACACTGTCTGGAGTTTTTTTTTATTATTATTTTATCTTTTCCCAGAGGCAGCTATTTGTTTGTGACACAGCACTGGTTCAATTTCTGACCCTGCAAAGGAAAAAGGGAGAAGACATTTTCCCACAATTCTGAGTCACATATTCTAAATCGGTTTACAGGCTTGAGCCTCTGGCCTACAACCAATTTTTCCTCCTCTTTGGCAAGTGTTAGTCCTTTGCCAAAATAATTCCATGTTCCGGCTGCTATATTGTCACAAGCTGAGGTTCCCGTCTTGTCACAGTTGGCAGATACTGTGCAGTGGAGCTGAGGTTGCTCACAAGCAAACAGCCACCTGGGTGGCAGAGTGAGGTCTGGTTGTTGCAGCTTGCTCAAGCTAATCATGTTGATTATTCTGATTACAGGCCATTTCCCCACCTCTGTGTCATGTTGCAACTTTACTGACCTGGGTCTAACAGGAAGTGCTACTCGCCATAGGCGATCTGTCTTCCTGTTCTCTCTGCCGTCCAACTCCTCACCACCCACCAATCCACCGAAAATGACCTCTCTCTCCCTCCTTTCCTGCAGTCTAACACAATTGCTCCCCAAGGTAGCTTTTCAACTGTTTCCCCAGCATCTAGCACAATCAGACAAGTCATGACGAAGATGTTTACTAAAAATTCGGAACCACACACTTTAATTCTGTATCTGCATTCCCCTTTTGTTGGCTAGCTTCCCCTTTAAAAAAAAATAAAGACCTGAGTAAAAACCCTCCTGACTACTGTGTGGCCAAGAGGAGCACAGATGTTTGTACTCTTCTCTTTGCTCATAAGTTTATCAGATCACTGTGCTGTTTCATAATCTACATTATAAGGATTGGGCAGATAAAAAAAGCCTTTGATTTGGGCCTGATTTAACCCTTATCTCCCTTGTTAAATTTAGCACAGTGATAACCAATTGAGATTATGGGCCTCTGTGCGACCCCACCAGGAAAACTCATAGGCCCTATGTTTGGAGGGGAAGGTGATGGGAAATGGTAAACACAAAGGATGTAAAGTAAAGTTTTTTTTTTTTTTTCATAATTGATTCTTAAGTTCTTGTATAGTTAAAATACTTTTAATTTTCCACCTTTGCATATACTACTAAGTGTCAGCAGTGTTTGCTATTCGTAAAATAGCATGAACTCAATTCCTACTGGTTGTAAGAACAAAAAATGCAAGAAGTAAAAAATTTCTATTTTTTATTTAAACGTAGATGTTTCACCAACATTCATGGCAATGTTGATAATGTTCCTCAGGGATTAACAAAAGTGTGTCCACTCTAAATAAAGGTTTCTAAACTATGGCCTAGGTGCCATTTGCAGGCATCAGAATCAGAGGTGAAATAACTCCCATGAAATAAACTTGGCTGATGAAAGAAAGTATTTTTGCAAGAAAAATCACCCATAATTTTTTTGTTTGTTTTGTTTATGGCAAAGAGAGAAGAAGATCCACAATTTTTTAATCATCAATTTTAATACAAACATTTTATGTCTCTCTTTAAATATTAAGATTTTTATGCATGCATGCTACATTAGCATTAACATTGATATAGGCTTATTTAATCAATGAAGCATTATCAAATGGTCGGAGAAAAAAAATAAAATTTTGTTTTTTTTAATCCACCTTGAGTAGGGAGGAAGGAGAATGATCCCTATAGATTATTTATTAGACTTAGACAACTTTTATTGTCATTTTGTTTACACAGAGTAAACACAAAACAAAATTTCGTTTAGTACAGCTTTCATGACATTTCAATTTCTTCAAGTGCAGCAGTGATCAAATGTAAAAAGAAGAGAACAATCATGGTGCAAAACAAACAATATGGAAATTCAGAGCATTAGTTATATATGGTGCAAATATGCAGTATTTTGGTTTGGTGTTATCAGTGTGATGCAAAGTCTTTGACATGATTTAGAGTTTTCTCTACAGTTCAGCAGTCTGATGGCGATGGGAAAGAAGCTGTTTGGAGCCCTGATGATCTTCTCTAAGCTTACACAGTCATACTCATCTATATTTATTTTCTTGTCATAGGTTGCTGCAGCCTGTTTTGTTTTGTTTACCCAGCAAGTCCAGCCTTTGGTTAATTTAAATTAATATGTATTTTTGGTTTATCGTATGCTGGACTAGGTCTGCACACTACATTTCATTATAAAATATAAATATTTTTTTTTATGCTATTGACCCTAAAGGTTTTTGTTTGTTTGATTTATGTTTAAGTTTATTTTTTTAATAATTGGTGTTTTTTCTGTGAGGATAAGCAAAGATTTGAGTTGGATATGCCCTCCTCTCCTGCAGTGTCAATCAATGCCAAAACAGGAGAGGCTAACATTATGGAAATAGAAGTAACTTTTTTTGTAATAAAACAATAAACAAAAATTCTGTCTCTATAATGTTAATGTTACTGCATTTAATTAACCAAGTGCTGTTTTTTTTTTTTTTTTTTTTTTGCAGTCTCACATCCGAGGTAGGAGAAAAGAAACAGCTAATATTTGGATATTGGTGGTTATTCTTCTCAATTATATAAATATTTATTCCAAGTCAAAGGGAGTGCAATATTCACTGATATAAAAAAAAATATTCATCATACACATGCCCTAATTGCATCTATGAAGATGAAAAACCTAGTGTGACATCTTGAATTGGTTTTGCATCTCTAGACCCATAAACATAAAATACAAAAACTGTATTTTTTGAGAGATAATGTTAATATCTTTGCACTTGACTCTTATTTGGACATAGTGTATGATCTTTCTTGCGAAAACTAGAAAAAAATCAGAGCTTTCTAAATGACAAACTGTATGCAGGAGGGGCACAGACATTTTCGTATGAAGCGGAAGCGGGAGGAGGCAGCAGTCATTCAAGAAAGAAATGCCCGGAGGCAATGTCAGCATGACCTCACTCTGAAGGAATGTAAGATGCGCTTTAATTGATTACTAGACCACATGATGAAGGTCTTGAGAGAAGATGGTCATTTCTTTTTTAAGAGAGGGTGTAGGGTAAGGACTGTTGACCTTGTAGAGGGCAGGTCAGGGACCTCTAGGCTACTGGAGCCTTTTGGGAATTCATTCACAAAGACCTTCCATCCTAACCTGCATTCACATTAATTGACAGCTAAACATTCTGCATAATGAAAAGACAGAACAGGTCGAGAAATTGGTTTGTTCTGTCTAAGAACATTATTATATTAGCTTTAAGAATACAGTAATTTTAAATACAAAATGTTAAGCTACACATTTTTGCCTATATCTGGCCAATGCTTCAAGTGAAAAAAGTATTGGTACTCTTATTAATGCCATGCAAGTGATACTTCAAAGTAGCTCTAAGTAATTTTAGATTTGCACTCCGCTTACAGAACCTTTCGAAAATAGCACTGTTGCAAACACTGACTGCCCTCCGTGAGCCATGTGCCCCATTTCATGGCCAGATGTCAAAAAGGATTGGGTCATTTTATGTTATCTAATGTTAACTGGTGTGCATAATCCTTTTCCTGTCAATTGATACATTAAGCAGAACCACGAGAATGCCACTGGGTAAGTGTCACTGAAACAATTGTGTTTTTTTTTTACCAGTTTTTTTCAAGTCCGCTTGAAACATACTCCGCCACTAGGGGAAGATAAAAAGCTAGTTGTAAAAAATTGGTACCCCAGGCTGCAGCCCTCAGAATAGAGAGAAATAATTAAAAAAGGAAATAAATCAGAGCATAAAGGTAAGGTATTGAGAGGATTTAATAGGTTCAATTTCTAAAAATAAATTGTAAACAGCTGTTGAGAGGGTTAATCCCGGTTGCAGGTCAGTTGGTACTATGTGCAGCAATTAGGCCTATTGCATCAGCAGCACTTGATCATGGCACTGACAACAGTGTTTTGGGTTCTGATCTGGTAAAGGAGCAAAGATTCCATTTTATAAGAGATTGTATCATCTTCAAACTTTCACAGCCACGCTCCATCGCTCCCAGAGTTAGCTGCTAGCAGAAAATGCTAATAAACATTACGTTATCACT
The DNA here is from genome assembly GCF_000732505.1 of Cyprinodon variegatus. Taxonomy (NCBI): domain Eukaryota; kingdom Metazoa; phylum Chordata; class Actinopteri; order Cyprinodontiformes; family Cyprinodontidae; genus Cyprinodon; species Cyprinodon variegatus. The sequence continues at coordinate 1,014,486 of NW_015150491.1, forward strand.
TTCCTTCCCCCCAAATTGACAGTCCAAAAAAAATGGCTTGGGGTGGAGTCAGACATCCACCCCTCCATTCCACAGTCTGCAGCAAGCGACTTCTCGATGACAAAGCCCTCAATCATCCCATAACACTTAGATTAACATCACCAGCACTTAGAATATAAGATACTAATATAAAAATTTTATTTAGTACAGCTTTAACAAAGTCATGAGTTACTTAATCCAATAATGCATGGCAACAGTAACAATGAAAAAACTTTCTGTGAAGCCTGTCAAAGTAAATGTTTAAAGGCACATGAGTGCAGTCTCTTTTTAACAGTAAAATAAATTTTCAAGAATGATTAATGCGCAGCTTTCTGTACATTTGGACCTCATCTGTGCAGTCGTTAAAAGTTATTTTGTTTTCTGTCTCAACCATTTCTTCCCTATTTTTAAAAGTCAGAAGATAGCTCTACTCTGCCCCCACTTTGTGTTCACTGACAGTTTTTACCTGATGGTTATGATGTTTGCATAATGTCATCTCTGATGTAGCTTTACATTATTCCACTCTTGATGCAGGTTTCAAAAGTTTTTGTGTTGCTTTATCCTGACAGGACCCCCTGTCCAATTGAGAAGTTTGGCTTTGTGTTGATGGTGCCTTAGATTTAATTACCATGGTTAACCTACATTGTTTAAAACAATGTACTTAAGTCTGTACATGCCCACCCATATAGCATTGGTCTGTTTGGCAAATTTTTAGAACATCTAACAACAAAACGCTGCTCATCTTTAATTTTGTTTGTCTTTTTCAAAATCTTTCAAACCTGGATTAGTTACTACATCCAAAAGGGGCAAAAAGCAATAACGGTAACACAGCAATGTATTACATCATGACCAATTAGGATGAAAATAATTTAAATATAATTCAAAATTTTATTTCTTTCAAATGAATATTACTAAACAGTAAAACTGAATGTGTTTGTATAACGAGAATAAGCAAAACTGCAACCTTAGGCCCCAAAGGGGTGGCAAAAAAACTCAAATATGCAAAATGATCTCACAGAATACCTGTGTTTTAACAAACTATATGTAAAAATTAGCTTTTATCTGTCATATTTCCCTTCCCTCCTATATGTACTGTAACTTTACATACAGCCTTTACATTAAAAGTGAAAAAAACAGGCTTTAGCTCAAGTTCATTTTGTGAGGTATTTGTTTCCTTGAGAAGCCTCCAAAGTACCAAAGAACTTTTGAATTGAATTGCAAAACAAGCCTTCCGTAAAGAAGCACTTAACTGCAAAGATCGTTTTGCATGCGTATCTGATAAATTTTGCATTATACAAATCATTGGATCTTGAAATGTTATATCTGCTGTTAACAACAATGTTTTTTTCTTAGAAATATCTCAGGAGAGAAGAGACTGAAGAGGGGAAAGAGAAGAGAAAGAAATGCAAGAAGGCATCCAGATGCCTGTCAATACTCCAATCACAGACATTTTGGGGAGGGGACCGAGGGAGTATCACTATGACAACCCCTAGACCCCCAGGTTTTGCACTTCAAAGTTGGAGAGGTGTCCCACAGAGAGAGTAGGAGACCACCTCCTGCAGTCATTTACATCTCATTAGGATTAAACTGCCTTTTAACAACGAACACACAATTGCATACGCCCACATTTTACTTAATGCTCTCATGCTTTGGCATCTGCTGCTTCTTTTTATTTTATTTTCAAACATAATTTTAGAATTCAGATAGCTGCACAAACTGTTTGGAAATGATGTACAATGTGTCCTTCATTGTTTTTGTAAAATCAGAATCAAAATTACTTTATTAATCCCTTGCGGGAAATTATGTTCTTGCAGTGCAACCGTTTAGAGAGAAAACAGAAAAATAAGATTGTAACTACAGTTAAGCAAAATAAAATATAGCATAATAAGACAGAAAACAACACATAATCCATTTTCAATTACGTATGATTGAAGAATGTTGTGAAAAATGTTCAGTCTAGCTCCCCTCTCTATGAGTACCCAGTGCAAACAAGTTACTGTAGATGCCCAATAAAATTGACAAACTTTCAAACTACTTTCTGAGATACATGTTTTTGCCACCACAATCACTTTTTACAGTCAAATTAATGTGCAATAAAAGGCAATTACTTTATGACTGGAGGTAAGAAATCAGTAAAAAAGGCAAACACTGCATAACAAGTCGGTCATACATACGTACACTTAACTGGCATCACAGTGGTAAAAAAAATATTTGCTTTAATCTTTTAAGTACCTAAGTATTGAGCGGTTTTTACTTGTGCATTAAGATCAGTTGTATTTTACTTTCATTTACTGTAGTTAGAAGATTTATTTGAAATGTTTTTTTTTTTTTTATCTTAGTAAATAAAGTGAATTTCCAGATTCTGCTGATAGTGGAAGTGACAAAATGTATGGTCTGATTAATTAATTAGTTATACGTTTTTTGTTACGTACTTATTGAAGTACTGTTACTTCTCAAAAATGTTTATATTACATTGTCAATTCTGAATATATAATACATATTTCTTAACATATACAAACAAGGTTTTTCTGGCATTTTAACTCAGCGCTCTTTGGTTTAATACTTTTTAGAGTCGTCTTTTGAAGCAGTTAGACCGGAAAATCTTTTGGGATTTATCTCTAAAAATGTTATTTACAGAATGACTTAAGTTCAGTCAGACTGAATGGGGGTTCATAAACATTAAATGTCAGGACTTGCCACAAACCTTCAACTGGCTTTAGATCTAGATATCTGTAGGCCTTTGATAACACATTAACTTGCTTTAATTTAAGCCATTTCAAGGCAGTCGTGGCTGAAAATTTAGGATCAGTCTCCAGCTGGAGGATCAAGCTCTTTGATTCAAGTCAAGTCAAGCATCAAATAGCTGTTCTTTACCTTCGCTCATCTATCTATACATGCAGGATGAAAGTTTATTTTTAGTCCTATCTGACCAGAGGGGAGGAGATCATGTTCTTCCCTTTGTTTGCTATATCTCCTCAATGAGGTGTTGATAACTCGGTTTCTCATGGCTTTCATTACCAATGGAATACTTCTAGTTAATCTCCTGATAAAGGCCAGATTTTCTACTTTTAATAGTCAATTGAAGCCTCCAAAACTGTAGAATCTATACTTATATTACATGACACAGAGGTAGAATACATTTATTTATGACATTACATATAAAGACAGCTTGCAATACATTCTATTTTTTTAGTAAAGGGGGAAAAATACACATATACACACAAGACAGAAGAACTATGTGGATCACATTTGTTAGTTCACTGGACATGATGTCTAAAATTATGAGCTCCAAACACAGCGAGAAGGTCCAACCCAGGAGGAAAGAATCAGTCAGCACAGAGACAAATTGATCTTTAGCCAACTGATAGCTAAACATTGTTGGAACGGCAATTTCTCTGGACCACTAACTTCCTGTTTAAGCCAGGCTTCAACAAATCACCAGCGCTATCATTTAAACAGTGCTAACTACTCCACTTCCTGTCAACACAAACATTCACCAAAAATTTATGACAGAGGTTTCCTTCTCCAAACTTTACAAGCAAATAATCCTTCACCTTTCTTCTCCTCTCCTTCTCTTCTTCGTTCTCCTTTTTTTTTTTATTCCTTCAGCTTTTTCCCAGTTCTCGTAAATCATCCTAATCTGACTGGAGCAGACTGACAGGACTGAGCACGTTTGCAGGAAGTTTGCATGTTCCATTTTTTACCTCTAAACTGCACATTGATGATCTCAGGGGTGATATATTGACCAGAAGGCTGGGAACCCAACCCTCGGGGAGGAATGCGTTTAGACACACACATTCGCATACAAATGCTCATGTAGGAACACACAGAAGGCCTCTCCTGCCAGAGGTGTTGAAATGCTTGTAAGTCCTGAAATGCCAGTTGAGACGCTAAGCTCTTCTTTCACACACAGTGCGCAGCAAAAGACAAGAAGGCTGACAAATGGATGCGTTGAAACATATTAACCATCTCCCTTTGTGTGCAGACAAACATTTAGTCTGGCTAATGACCTCTGAGGATCAAAACAAATGCAGGGAGATAAAGACGGGCAGATGAAGGAGGAGGGAGAAGCTAAAAAGGGCCGATTGACCTCCACAAGGGCTAAACAGGGTTCACCAGGGCCATCAGCTTGTTTGGTTTTCTGGGTTATCTCTGTATGGAGTAATAAGAAGAGGAAGTGAAAGAATTAAATGCTGGTCCTTAGACATGAGGGCGCTGCATAGGACTGCTGTGTAGAACATGGTGTGAGGTGAAGACAAATCCAAACAAGGACTTTAGGTATCTCCAACTCCCATCAGTGTTCATCAACAGACAAGACACTTAGTGTACATTATCTTGTTCCTATCGGGCTCCTTTAAACCCACATTGGATGTTTATCTCAAGACAAAGATCACACTGGTGATGTTATGACACAAAACATGCTTCGTACGTCATCGGTTATCACTACTTTTATCAAAATCATCCAACAGCTGCACCAACTGCACAAAGAAAGTCAGCAGCAGAGATGAAGTGCATGTTTTGCTTTTTGTCACATGTCAACAAAAAAAAATCCTTATATTAAGTTTTCAGATTTACCGGTAATCAGCTTTCAATTAGCCCTACTGAGTTCACAAAAACAGAAAAGAGGCTTACCAGATACTGTTTTAGAGAATTTAGTGATTGTTTTTTTCCACATAATGACAGATATTACATCATATACAGATGTAAGATGTAACTAAAGTGTTGTTATATTTTTCCATTTTTCTCAATTGTTTTGATATAAATTATATGATCTTTATTACCTACATGTTTTCTTTGAACACTTAATCATTGCATGTCTTTATGAGAGCTTCTGCTTGTGTACAGGCAGTGTACACCATTGACATATCACTAGTCCATCACAGAGAAATATGGATAGACATAAAAATAAATATTTGTCTCTTTGACAAAACAACTCCTTCACATGAGGGCACATGAGATGCCATCAGGGCTGCTCCTGGCCATTCATAAATAAACCCAGGGATGTTCAACTTATACCGGATTTCCATCTCGCTGTCAGGGGGAATTAAGTAGACGCAAGACGTTAACCCTGCCAGGCTGATATAGTGTTGAACATAAAGAGAGTGTTAAAGATTCTCCATCCAAAAGAGTTCGGACATCTGAAAAGCATGATCCCTAATAGGTTTGTTCAGCTTTCTGTCTAAATTGCAGTTTAATACACCTTTAGATGAGGATTAGCGATTTGTTCTATTTCAGCCTGACTTTTTGTTTTTGCACATTAACAGCAACAAAACAACCAATACCTCACATGCTCTTATGTATGACTTCATCAATCACATTTTCGTCAAATAAAAAGAAACAAAAGCAAACATGAGCTAGACCTAGTGTCACCAAACTTTTTAAGGCTGAGGGCTACTTCATGGTTACTAATGCCCCATTTACAGTAGCGCTCTGAAACTGATCCGTGCGGAGTTCGGACCGAGCCTGGATAAGTTAACCGTGCCGAGCTTGGTTCTTATGACCATTTACACATCATGCTAACACGGTTCCTCGCCTCCTATTGGTGGTCTATGATACTAAAGCTCTCAACGAGGAATTACGCAAACAAAAATGAAAGCGCCCATAACATTTAGGAACTTATTTAAATAGTGTCCTCCATCCAAATTTTAGTGAAAGCCTCGGTCTTGGGATCATCTTAGGTTGCCCCACACTATTTTAATGCCATTTATTGTTATTAGGCTAAGAATTTTGGGTTGTGAACAGGTGAAGAGATCTGTGACTCGCATGAGTCAGCTGACTGCAAATAGGAGATGACGCTGTCTTCTCATGCTGTCTTTGTTATCCGAGAATCAAACCCAAACTGAACCATGCCGAGCCCTACTGTTGAACTAGTACTAGATTTAGCACTGTTCGGTTTTAAGACCAGGTTTTAAGACCGGGTTAGTGACTCACATGTTCATAATCTTCCTCCTCAAGATTAACGCGGTAACTAACCTGTGTTTTCTTCATGCAGAGGTTCCTGCCTTAGACACCCTAACTGTTCACTGCAAATTTGTTGTTTCGAATTAATGCATTTTGAGATATAAAGATAGACTGTCTGTCTGTCTGAATACTGGGTCCTCTGTTAAAGCAGGCATCCCCAAAGTTGGTCCTCGAGGGCCGCTGTCCTGCAGGTTTTAGAGGTTTCCCTGCACAGCTGATTTTCATTGATAGCTGATTAACAGGCTTTTGCTGAACTGCAATCATCAGAATCAGCTGTGCTAAAGCACGGAAACCTCTAAAACCTGCAGGACAGCGGCCCTCGAGGACCGACTTTGGGGATGCCTGATATAAAGGGTTGAAAAATGTCACTCTATGTGCAGGGAATCAACATGGTGAATGAGTCCTTTTGCTTGAATAAAGTCACAAATAATACAGATTTTTTTTTAAGTAAATTATTTCTAGATGAACCTGTGTTTTAATGTATGTGTGTGTTCTTTTTTTTTTTTTTGGTGGAACCTGTGTTTTAATGTATGTGTGTGTTCTTTTTTTTTTTTTTGGTGGGTGGGTGGATGGGGGGAATTGCAGAGCTCCACATCATCTGTTAAACAAGGCTTCCTTCCTATGATTATGATTCACAACTCCAAAACTCAAAGGGCAAAGAGCAACAATGGGCCCATAAAGTTGTCAAGGCAACCCTTAATTTACGCTTCAAACACTTTATACAGCCAAACCTTTCTCCTGGGGCATGTCTGGAGAGGCTTTTTGAAAATGCTTCAGTGGGGCTTTGGGTGCATATTTCTGGTGTCCAGCGAGCTCTGGTTTGGCGAGCTTTCAGTTTTAGTCTTGCACAGATCAGATAAACCGGATTGCTTCGGCTGCTGATCCTGCTATCAACCCATCAATAACATCGATTTTGAGTCGATCATCAGGCATCCTAATCATATTCACCCTTAGGGCAACGCTTATTGATAAACGTTAATGACAACATCCAAGACTTCTACCGTGAGCTATACAACAATAGATTTGCATGATTACCTCTGATTTCATGCCACGGTGGGACCTGCTGAAGGCTGTAAAAGATCAATGTAATGAATGAGTAAGCGAAAAAAACACTAATCCACTGATAGGAACTTAGTTGAAATCTATGACAGAGGAGGTTGAATTTATACATTTTCTCACCCCCTGCACGTATCAGTCTCCAATTCACACTTTCACTTTAGTAAATGGATGAGAACAATTGCATATCATTGTCCATCTCTGCAAAAACTCCCACGCAGACGTGGATTCCTGCTTATCATTTGCATGATATCTCATAACGCATTCTTCACCTGGTCAACTGTTAAACTGTGCTGCACTTCTTTACCAGCAAGTCAAAAAGAAATCAGCAAGAAAAATGTGCATCATGGTTTATATAAAATAACAATGACCAAGCAGCTCTTTCTTATGAAGACAAAGCAATAAATGATACTGCAAAAAAACCGACACGATTCTTTACATAAAACTGCCTTTAAGGTATATGAGCTTTGATATTCTCCAAAAGCATTTGGCTAGTGTGACAAAGGAAGTATGAGCATGAGATTCTAGCAGTCACATATACAAAAGGCATTGCTCAAGCGGAAAAATTGATGTTTATGTGCTCCATTAATCACCTGATGTGACTCCCTAATTGTACAGGTAGAACTGCCGACATACTTAGAGACAGTTTGAGGGCAAGATCTAACAAGACAGCTGCCGCTTCCTTCACACAGGCTCTGCGCTTTTGGCGAAATGTTTAAAGGCTAGAATATTTTTTGAATGAGTTAACTCTTCTGAATTGATGGGAAAAAAAATCTCCCTGAAAAAATACATATGGTAAAAATAAAATTATTTCAAAGGCCTGTTTCTAAAATTAAATTATTACGATTTTTTTTCTTGTCCAGCGGGGAATTGCTAGAGAGCTCACTTAAATTCCTTAGAGGTGTGTTGTAACTTGCCTATTCAAATTCTTGATGAAGTCAGATCTGGCACTGTATTAAAACAAAAAGCTTCTTTTTACCTGAGTCATCACCTGAGGCTCACCTGAAAGAGGAGCTCCTGAGGAAAACGGTGACAATATCCAGGCAGGAAATCGTACACAGTGGCTTGCGGAAAAAAAATCATAGCCTTTAAGCTTTTTTTTTTCTTTTTTTTTTCGCACAAATTAAATTTACCTTGAAATGATACATTTGCTAACTAACCAAGACATTGCAAATCCACAATTAACCTGAGGAATTATGGGTTCTACAAATCTGTCCTTTTTTAAAAAGAGGCATACAAAAGGTTCTCATTGCAATAAAACCATAGAGGTCATGTTGCAATCAAAATGCAGAGTGTAATACAGTGGAAAGTTGATTTACCTAACACACTCCATCTTATCTGACTTAATTCAACTTTGCAATGAAGAAGAGGCAAAAATATCTGTCTTATCAGCAATAGCGTTAATTAATGAAAACGCTGGAATGGGTGCTGAAAACAAATGCTTCTCCTATTTTTATTCATCAAATTCTATGAACAAAAATACACTGAAGTTTGTTGTTGTTGTTGTTGTTGCAAGGTGTCAACATTAGAATAAAAACATCACAAGTGTGAACATGTTTTTGTAAGGAATAAAAAGTAGAAAGTGACGGAGTGAGGAAGGGTATGTAAACTCCACTGTGTGGGTGTAGTCTGTGGGGTTGAGGCTTTGCTGAAGCTGACATCTAATGGTGTGGATCATCAAGGACAAACACGACTGCTTCATAATGGAAGATTTGTTTTAGGAGAAGATGTCACTCAGGAATCTGACATGATATGATTAAAGAAGAAAAGACTTAGTGGTATACATTGACTAAATGCTGTCCAGGTCAGCATATTGGCCACTTAAATCACTCCAGGATTTATATGTGGATTTCCCCTTCACTTTGATGTTAAGAATGTTTGACTGAGCTAAATACAACGCAAGGATTACAATACTTGAAAATACATGTTGAGATACTAGAATAAAGAGCAAACTAATACCTGATGATAAAAGGTTACTTAGAGAGAATATTAGAGAGAATATATATTTTCCAATGTTTTGGGGTCAAAACAAAGAAGCTGACAGAGAACTTCAAGTTGTCTATTTGTAAAAGAAAAAATGACACCTTCTTTTATTTCCTCTTTTATGTATACTGTTTGGGTAAATGTTAAACATTCATTAGCACACAAAATGTAAAACAAGCAATATTTTTTCAAAGAAAGTGATTATTTGTAGTGGTACATACATTCTTGAGACAATTTTTTTTTTTTTTACCAGTAATGGTGAAGTACGCTGCTTTTATTTAAGTATATAACTTTACAATTATAGTGATTTTCAACACTCTTAGAGCCGAGATAGCGAGCCAAGAATATTTTTGGAAGCAACTTGCTTAAGAAACAAACATATATCAAATTACAAAGATTTGTGGCATTTAAACATTACAGCTAACACATTTTGGTCTAATTAACTTTAAAGTTTACCAATGGCATGATTTATTTATTAAAATACAAACATTTCAGCATCATCCATCCATCCATCCATTTTCCTTTACGCTTATCCCAAGCGGGGTCACGAGAGTTGCTGGTGCCTATCTCCAGCTGTCTATGGGCGAGAGGCGGGTTACACCCTGGTCAGATCTCAATTATTCATATTTCTTTTGGTAAATGGTAAAAGGCCTGTACTTATATAGCAATTTTTCAAGTCTGGAGACTTGACCAAAGTATTTCACACTACATTCAGTCATTCTTCCGTTCAAGCACACCCCCACACATGGATGATGGCAAACTACATCGTAGCCACAGCTGCCCTGCTGTTTTTTTTATTTTGTTCATTGGACTGTGACACATGCTGTCTATGTGAAGTATACTATAAAAATATTTAGTGTTATCATTACCCATCCATCCATTTTCAGCGTAACAGTGTGCAGCCTGTGTTATCTTTATCATGTTTTTAAATAATTATCATAATTATTACATCTAACTACATGGCTTAGAACCTCTTCTTTCTTTTACAACAATTCTCAAGCTACCAGTGGTACACAAAATCTGCTCATTTAAATACAGCAGAAGAAAGCCAGTTTGCATGCCTTAACATTTCTGCAAGCAATCTTTGCAGATGACCTGCAACACAACAACTTTTTGCATGTGCAGCATGTTAGGAATCTTCTAAGATGAGTCTCTAAATGTTATTAAGTAGACTTATAACAAAGACTTTTCTTTTCTGGGATCAGCGTTTTTAGAAACTAATTTATTGTCTACGGCAATTATATTGAAGATGACAAGTATATCTAATAAAGAGTTTTGGACAGAAATCATGGATTAAGATTTTACACTGAAGTAGGAAATATAAAACATGTTGAGAATATTTCAAATGGCTCAACAAAAAGTCAATAAGCCGCATATATTGTAAATGTTCTTCTTATTAAAGGTGAATGTAGAGTATAAGATAACTGTATCATCAGACCTTATTACATGATCAAAACCCTCTGCTCTGCTGTTTGTTTGCACTGATAAGAGCATCACAGCACCGAGCTTGTAGGCAGCTGTGCTGATGTGCGTGCTGCCTGTCTGACCTAACACAGTGGGTCTCTGTGTAATTGAGGCAGATTTCTCTCACAACATGCTTGTGTTTGCATGATTCACCAGTGTGACTTATAAATCTTTTATCAAAACTGGCCTAATTGCTTAACCATCCATAGCCCAGTCCAGAGGTGAATGGTAGCTGGGGATGCCATGATTATCACAAAAACAACAAGCAAAGAGGCCAGAGTCTACTTTACCTCCATGTGACATGTCTCTTTTACCTAAACTTCATTCAAACTACAAACTGATTGGAGGATGCGCATATCTTTTCAATATGCCATACAAATCTATTAAGAAAAAAAAAAAACTTTTTTGATATTTTTATTTGTGGTATTCATTAGAGTGGATAAATACTTCATTTGTTTCTACTACACTCACTAATCCACCAACATATAGACAATTCCCTCAAAGTCTGTGATTCTTTTTCAAGTAAAACTATGTTTAAGGGATATAACCACATGATAGCCTACCTTCAGTTGCTAACTCGCTTTCCCCCTGTTGGTTTTGTGTAAATTAAGTTTAGTTGAACCTGTATGTCAAAGCCTTTAGCTAATTAAGAGAAGCCTGACAAAAGGTCAACTTCAATATCATAGTAGTTAAAGTAAGAATTTTTTTAAAGTAAGAATATAAGTCAATATACATTTATGGTTTAAAACTTTTGATCATTTTATAACTGCTTCAAAGCTATGTTTTAGCTCAGCCCAAAGGATGATGTTATTCTTGTTACAATAAGAGTTAGATAGATAGATAGATAGATAGATAGATAGATAGATAGATAGATAGATAGATAGATAGATAGATAGATAGATAGATAGATAGATGATTATACAGATATTTATACAGATACTTATTTTAAGATATTATGTATACAGTTATTGATACAGATATTATATTTATAGATAAATCACACAAAGCTTATCCTGACAGAACAGGCAAAGTGTTCTCACTCCCCCTCTTGGTCTTGTTTCACAGCTGAGGGGGCCTCTATTGCTGTTGGAGGGTCTCAGCTATGCACCAGTTTGTGAAAAAGTAGTAGGAGCGGACATGTAAGAGCCTGTGGGGAGTTACTGACTCCATGGCCATCCCGTCTCCAAGTTCCTGGGAGCTGAATGCAGAGATGGTCCCAGGAAACTCCCTGCATTTCCAAGCCTGAAGACCAAACAGCTGCACATACTCACTTTCCTGGGTTTGATTGTTAGAACTTAAACCCATAGCTATAAAATCAATACCTTTATGACAATACAGTATAAATTAGCACTTGAGTTGTGTATTAAGTGCAATACTCTTTTAAAAAAACTCCTTAAAGTTTATTGTAGGCCTACTTAATTTAATCTGTTTGAAAATTGATTGAACTTCTCACTCGTTCCATTCCCAGCTGGGGTTCAGTTAAAAGCCGTTTTGTAAACGTTTACCCTGAAAATAAGTCCATATCATGAACTATGTATACGCCTGTGCATAATTACAGATGAGCAGCTCCTCCTAAGCTCTCATTAGAAAAGGGAATGGGAACAACTCCAGGGCACAACCACCGCTTGCGGTTACGTAACATGCTCTCCTCTTCTTCTGTCTTTATCCCGAAGGCATCTCAAAGCTCCCCGTCCTGCAAAGCCTGTTTCTGTCTTTTTTCTTTTCTTTTTTTTTTTAACTATCTGTTTAGAGGATAATTTCCTAACAGCCTAGCATTCTCTTAAAGGCTTTTTTTTTCCGGATTTCCTTTCGCCCTTAAAAAAAAAAAAAAAAATTCTCTATGTGTTTGTGTCTTTGTTTGATGATGAGGATCCAAATCGAAGTTTTTTCGTCCACGAGAGGGCGCAAGTGAACCCCGTGCTTTGTCTGCAGTCTTGGAATACTGGTTCCCCCTTAGACAAAAGACAAAATATTTAGAGCTCTACAGGAAAGAAAGGATGGATAAAAACTAATGAATTATATCAAAACTGTATATTATTCCAAATTACTACAGTTAAAGAAAATTATATTATGAAATTTACAACATATATAAACATCTATGTTCAACTATTCAAATTATTTATGGGGATATATTTGTTATGAATACAGTGAGCTGTTTAAATATATAGTTTACATATATATAGAAGCCAATAATATTTTAGAAATCAATAAAGCGACACCCAGCCTGCTGCAGAGCTTATTAACAATTTGAGAAATGCATCAGATCACAAAGCTCCCAATACTATATAATTTTCTACATCTTTTATTTCTATTTTTCCCCCAACACTGTCTTAAAGAATCTCTTTCTGGCTTCCTCCTTTCAATATTACAGCGTCGTTTCTTCATTCACCTTGGAATAAAGCTCATAGCCAGCGTCTACTCCCGCGCTGCATCCCAGTTCACACACAGCATAGGTGGGCATTGTCCCTCCCCCACTTGCCCGTGTGGGAGGAGCCTACTTTCCTCCCCTCAAAACTAAAGTGTATAACACTCTGTAGAGACCCACAATGAGTGTCAGAGGACCGTCTTGGCTTCAGAAGTAGATGACTGCTCCAAATCTGGTGTCTGTATTAGCTGCTTACTGCAAGATAGAAGAAATATTGATTGACTTTTTTTAATCCCAAGTCAGGACGAGGTGAGCGTCTCATTTCAACCGTTATTCGTTACATTATATATCTATTTTTTTCATATATTTCTCTCTAAATTGTTCTCATATCAGATTCTTGTTATTTAATATAAATTCAGCCGAAAAAGCTGTTTTATTTTTGTTTGTTTTTTCATAAGTGTAGTCATTTATTTTGCCTCCTGTCTGTGCGTCATGGGCACATTTACGCACACACTCCTCTAAGATATGTGCGGTTTTTTAAAGCCCACATTGGAAGCAGTTGGGAATCTGTGTGTGGGCTTTTCATTCGACCTCTCTTTGCAGCGGACTTCTGTTAGGTAAACATAAAAAGACGCTCAACAATGCACGCTGACTGAACCTTTCTTGTTCTCTCCTAGGATTGTCGATTGTTGGATAGAATGCCGGCGATCAGTAGTAAAAACTCCGATTTGGAGTTTGATTCCTTGCAACCATGTTTCTATCCGGACGAGGACGACTTCTACCTCTGTGGTCCCGATGCTGCGCCACCGGGGGAGGACATCTGGAAGAAATTCGAGCTGCTGCCTACTCCGCCCCTCTCTCCAAGCCGCGCTGCGCTACCGGGTGAGCCGGCGGCCACCAGCGCTTCCCCGGAGGCAGACCCCCTCGGCTTCGGCTTAGGGGACCCCCTGGACTGGGCTTCTGAGCTGCTGCTGCTGCCCGGGGACGATATATGGGGAACATCCGATGACGGGGACCTGTTCGGCTCCGCTTTGGATACAAACCCCAACAACATCATTATTCAGGACTGTATGTGGAGTGGCTTCTCGGCCAGGGAAAAGCTCGAACGGGTGGTAACGGAAAAACTGGGCAAGGCGATTTCAACGGCATCGACAGGGGGGAGGAGTGCGTACGTAAAGGTCCCGGAGGTGGTCAGCCGCAGCTCAGTGTCGGAGTGTGTGGACCCAGCAATAGTGTTCCCCTTCCCAGTGAATAAGAAGAGCAGCAGCAGGGACGCATCTGGGACTGTGACTGCGTCCACAATGCATGGGAGCGCAGCCAGCGACTCTGGTAAGAATCAGATCAAACTGATGGCTCCTATGAAAGAAAAACATTTTTTTAAAAAATAGTATATCAGACATCTTTTAAGTCTTTTACTCGTGCCATTGTTGTTACTAGAAGCTCAGGCGTATCTAAGAGGCAGGATCTTGTTCATATGACTGGCCCAGAATCGGATTATTCCGTCACATTCACGCGCGAACACACACACACACACAAAGAAAACACACACACAAGGCTGCAATTACACACGCATAAACACACAGTGGAGTAGTGACACAGTGAACCATGGGTTTATGTAATCAGCGAGCTCTTCATCCGGCAGATGGCAGTAAAATAGGGAATTGTGCGCTTTAGTGAACTCAGTTGGCACCAGATGCAAAACCACAAAAAAAGGAGGAAAAAAAAAACGAGACCAGCAGGCTGCAGGAGGGGGAGATGAGAAGGTGTTCAATAATGTGATGATCTGAAAAAAGCGTGTAGTGAGGCTTTCATTGCGCATGGATGAAGGAGAAACGTTGCGCGCAGTGGGGGAGAAATGCCCCCCTATGTGTTAAACAGCCCATCATAAACTGATAAATGAAAAGTATTATCAAATTAAAGGGCAAAGGAGCGCACACCTTTTCCTTACAACGTTATTACAGGAAGTAATTAAGTATTAGGTTGAAAAACTTGTATTGCTTAAACAAACATTCAAACAAGTCTATATCTGTGTGTTTTTGCATGGAAAACAATTCAACAAAATGCTTCAGGCTTCGCACAGACTCCAAACCAGTCACCTCAGCACTGATGGAAAGTAAACAGAGGAGGAGAGTCCTGACTTTTTCTTCTCCTGTTCTTTTTATTTTTGGGTGGGCGGGGTGGAGGAAAGCTTTGAAAGAGTGCTCCCTTCTCGACAGCTGTCTTCCTGGCGCCACTCCAGTTTTGTGGCTTAAATTGCGGTGATCCGATGGCCTGCTGCCCTACACCACCCTCAGTCCTGTCCATTATCTATTTAGTCTATGCTTTTTTTTAATAAAAGGATAAATGGATAAATAAAAGAACAGACATAGTGGGTTATAATTATTGCTATGCCCATTTTTTTTTTCTTTTTAACCAAGTTTGTTCATAAAAACAAAAATCAGGTAAACAGTGCGGTTGCCTAATGAAAGCACATAAAACAGCTCCCAGGTATTCAGTAAGCTGTTCCTTTCTATGAGTGAAAAGCTAAAGAAACTCACGTGTGACAGAGTCAGCCACACCTCCTTCCCAGCTTCCTCCCTTCCTCCAGCCAGCTGTTCCTTGCTATGTTTTGATGTCAGCAGCAGTCTGTATGAGCGATCAGCATGTGTGTCTGGTGTCTGAAGTGGGTTACCATAAGCTGTAAAATGCCACACTCTACAGATGCTCCCAAGCTGATAATGAAAGCCATTATCACATAGGTATTTTAAATGCATGTCACACCCTTTGCCTCCCACTTACTCACTTCCAGACACTAACAAAAGACAACATGGTCAGTAGAGCTCAAGACTATTTTATTCTTCTTAAGCTGGCTTGAATGGGATTCTCATAATACGATCGCCTTTAAAAAAACAAGTAGAAGTCATATTCATAGTATCTCTTATGGATAATTAACAAAAAAGTCACCGACTGTAGGTTTAACATATCATTACCTCAGTTTACGTGCAGTGCTCTTTCAACATGAGACCTGAACTATCTGTGTTCTTCACAATAGCTGTATTAGCGCCCATTGCAGGTATGAAAATAAAGTATTAACTTTAGTATTGTCAGCCAGCTGACTGGCAGTGCACAATAACAAGTGGGGAAGGTGAACTGAGTTTGTAACCTACAAAAAACAAAAACAAACAAACCCTGATCTCTCCACCACATTCTTTGGCATCGCAGTAAACCGACTTCAAACATATTTTAGTGGTTTTGAGTAAAAATCTTGTTAAAACCTTGGTATACCTCAAAAACAGTACCCAACATATGCCTAGGTTGCCATATGCTGAGTGTTACTCTATTAAAGCCCTTTTACAATCTCAAACACTGAAGTATTACCAGGGTTGCAGCAACAGACTGGCAGCATTAGACTAATACTGTCTCATCTCGCTGAAGAAGATTAGGAGACGTTTTGAAGAAGGGAGTTGGAAGACAACAAAGAACTCCAGCCTGTCTGCTCAGTGTTGAGTATGAACATGCCAATGCCTGCAGAGCAGATTAGTGGAGAAGTGACTGATACTAAGTATTAAGATATTAAGCAAACGTCCTCTCCCACACACATTCCGCTGTTGATCTCATGAATTTATGAAAACTGTTACCTTTTACCTGCTGTTACAGATATATTGCATAGTGAGATTTTTTGTCTTTTAAGTGATGAAGTCATTTTTTCTTTTCCCAGAAGAGGAAGATGAAGAAGAGGAAGATGATGATGAAGATGAGGAGGAGGAGGAGGAGGAGGAGGAAGAGGAGGAGGAAGAGATTGATGTAGTAACAGTAGAAAAGAGGCGCTCCACAATCAGCAAGACTTCCCCAATGGCCACGGGCTTAGGAACCATCTCTGGTTATCCGAAGAGCCAAGATGGGAGAGGGATTGTCTCAGGTGCTGGGGTTGTGAACCGGTTCACCAGCCGTAGTCCTCAGGAGCTCATCCTGAAGAGGAGCTCAGTCCATCAGCAGCAACACAACTACGCAGCCCCATCACCTTATGCCTCAGATGACGACCTAACCCCACCGCCAAAGAAACAGAAGACATCAGAGGCACCGCGGCCTCCTACCAGACCCGCTTCAACATCCTCCACATCTTCCTCCTTGTCCTGCAGTTCTGCCTCCAGTGTTGCCGGGTTGCGCAGAAAGCGCAGCGCCAGTGGAGACAGCAGTCCGCGCGGCAGCTCTGACTCTGAGGACAGCGAGCGGAGGCGAAACCACAACATCCTGGAGCGCCAGCGCCGTAACGACTTGCGCTCTAGCTTCCTGACGCTACGCGACCATGTGCCAGAGCTGGCGCACAATGAGAAGGCTGCAAAGGTGCTGATCCTGAAGAAGGCAACTGAGTATGTTTGTTCACTGGAGACAGAGGAGATGAGACTCCAGCAGGAGAAGGACAGACTCCAGGCTCGCAGGCAACAGCTCATGCGCAGGCTGGAGCAGACTAGGACTCGCTGACAGACAACTTCTACAACATAAAAACCCTCACTTCTACCCTGGAGGACCCCCTTAACCCCCCCACCAACCCTCACCTCCAGACATAGGCCTATACACTTAAGCACAGATACACAGGCCTTTATATCTGTTGGACCTTTGCACGCAGAAACACTAATATCTCAGAGGACATTTATTTTCAGATGCCGATATACAAACGTGGAAGAGTGGAGAGAAGCGGGTGCATGGGGGGCTTTACTGGAGGAATGCTCGGACTTTTACTGCAGCCACTTTTTTTGCACATTTGTTGACGTTAAGAATGTTTAGGGTTTACTTTTTCAATCCAGTCACATTGAGTAAAGACAAAAAGAGAAAGAATGAGGAGGGAGACACATTGTGTTCAGTCTTGACTCCCTCCGCTTGTTGTTTTTTTTGTTTTGTTTTTTTATATAATTTCTACGTATATGTTTGTCTGTTTGTTTGTTTTGTATTCACTGTGACACCAGCCTGGAATCAAGTGATTCCACATGGGGATAGGTGTTGGAGGGCACTTTGCTTGGAGAGCGGTGCACGCTTACCTTTGCCTTCATCACTGCAAGACTGAAAAACAAAACAATAAAAAACTGATGACCGAGGTGTCATAGCAGACACGAACAATGCCACTACAGGTCCTTTTCCCCTCACTTTTCTCACACTGGTGCTCAAACCAAGTCAGTTGATGTGTAACTGTGCACCTTGCTAGGCGACACTTTTGTATATAATAATAGTGTACAGACAAAAATACACTCAGATCTGCCTTGTTTTATATTTACACTTTCATTCTTGTTTTCTTTTTTTATATTCAAGTCAGGAAGCTGCCAATAACTGGACTGGAAGTTTTATACCTTTAAATGTACTGTAAAGTCTCAGTTTATGAGAGTCAGAAAAACTTTTGTAATATAACTGCATATTTTTCTTCTCCTTTTGTATATCACTACATTTTACACATTTATTTGCTTTTAGTGTGATACATACTAAATTTGATACTTATATTTTCGTAAGAGAATGCATTCTTGGTAGATATCACTTTATCTCGTCATTTTTCTTCTATCAGACAATTTTTTGTACAGCAGATGCGTTCTATCCTCATATATCTGGACTTATTCAGTTTTTTTCTCTCTCTTTTTTGTTGATATTTGTAACTATCGGGTGCATAGAACTGGGTAAAATGATATGTTTGTTTTTTAACTACATAAAATGTACCTTTAGTGCTGCAACTCATAGCACTTTTGAAATACCTCATTTTGAAAAATAAATAGACAAAATTTCCTGATGTTTTATTTCTGTGTCTTGCCTCCAAATTTCTGTAAATTTTTTGCTCCTTTTTGAAGCCTCATCCTGACAAAGACAGAACGCGTCTTCTAAATCCTGTCTCTGCACCCTGCGGCTGCCTCCCCCCTTCTCAAGCCTCTCACACTCACGCCTACACACACAAGTGCACACATTTCCACATCTCTCTATTTCCCTCTCAGCTCTTCCCGCTACATTGTTCAGGCTGCTGCCATGGAAACTGGAGCAGCTGCTAAGTAGCAGACACGAGAGTGAGTCTTTTATTTCTTAGCGGTCTTGTGTATTCCTGCCTGTGTGTGTGTATGTGTGAATATGAATACAAACGTCCCTATGTGTGTCTACCTTTTGTCGTTGTCTGTGTGTGGCCCTCAGTTTGTGATATTGCCGACGTTGTGCGCTGCCTGTCATGATGCCAGGACAAGCCTCGATACTGTTTACCAACATCAGCCACATGGCTTTGCCCTCTTCCCCTCCTCATTTAGGCCCCTGGTCCAATGTGCCTTACAGATGCCTGGAAGAAGACTTTTTTCTGGAGATACCTGAAAGGGAAATCTATTCCTCTGGTCAGTGTAGTTTACAAAGAGGAAACTACACAGCAAGGAGAAAAACACTGCATAAAAAATAGAAATGATAATTCAATTTAAGAAAGTCACAATCTTGGATGCTATACAATTTTGGCCAGTGATCATCTTCATTTACTTTATGCTCAATTTGCCTACTAAGTACCAAAATGTATGTAGTTTCTTGTCCAGATCTATGTGATGTGGAGTAAAACCCCCAAAATCTTTTATTTAAGATAATCTTGTCCTCATCTGAGGCATAAGATAAATGTGAATAGAATTGAAATAAATTTGAATGACTTAAACAAAAGAAGCGTATGCCATCCATCTGGGGCTCCTAAATCCAGTCATCAAGGACTACCTTCCTGCACCCTTTAGATGCATTTTTTTTCATCAAAACACCTCAATCATCCACAACTTACAGGGTTGATGCTCTGGAGGACTGAACTTTGGCACACCTGCCATACATCAGCCAAACGAAACATGTTGACCAATAACATTAGAATATAACGCACATTTTTGTCTCCACAATGGCATCATTTAGAATTAGAAAAAGTGAAAAAAAATGTAAAGATTTATGTTAGTTTAAGTTTTAAAAAATGCAAAACATTCAGATCATCAGAAAAAAAAGCTGACTTTTGCAACAATAAGAAATCACTAAAGAAGGAAATATTTTTGAAGGAGGTTTGGGTATAAACTGCATCACAGTTTGTGCACTTGGGGCTCCTCTGCAGCAGAGCAATAATGAGACCCATAATGGCTATAATGTTAAGATTAATTGGATTTTATATAAAAAGATGGACCAATGGTAACCAGAAAGGAGAACATTTACAGTCTGAATTCTTTAGAATAACATACACATGACAAACAAGCTGAAAGAAGAATAAATCGGAAATATGTCTATAAAGATATTTGCATCTCCATTGGGGTCCACCTTAATGTTTCATTTCTTTTGAATTTCTTGTTTTTTCTACTATGCTGCATTAATTAGGCATCCAGTTGTCTATAGAGGTAGTTTTAATCCTCATCTCATTAAATCTTTCAGACGGACAGTACCTCAGCATTGAGTTGTCTCTTTTTGCAGCTTTAAGCTTGTAACACATCGGCAAACCTACCAAATGTTCAACTTGAGAGATGTATTGGGTTTTATGCAGTTTTCAGGTCCAATGTCTTCAGGACTTGTTCCTGTTTCCCTTTCTTCTGCCACTATGCTGCAAATTTGGTCATTTTTGGGGTTTTAAAATATTCCCAAAATCTGTTGTTTCACTAAAAGCTACCCTAATTTTTACTATAGAATAAAAGAGAAAAAGTAAAAACAAAAAAACACACTTATATTTACATCATCTTTTTGGTGTAAACCTTTGTACTCAGAGGTTGCTTGAGAGCTGAGCAACTAATCTAACAGTTTGCATATGGAACAGTTGAATAAAACCTTCAAAGAGGTGACCTCACTGTGCCTAAAGACAGACTTTGGAGGGTAGACAGCCGAAGACTGAGCCTCTCACAGGGGGTGGTGGGGGCTGCTGGATTACATAACAGGGGTCTGGTGTCTTTGTGTGCTCTTACAGTGCATGTATAGAGCAGGAGTCTGGCGTCTTTATCTATCTATGTGTGCATGTTGTGTCCTCTCCCGGGACTTTCCTCACCATCTGTCTGCTGAATTTATCCTACTTGGTTATAGAAGAAAATCACTGACAATAGCAGTGAACAGGAGGGAAAAGCAAAACAATATATCCTAACAGACACACAATGGGATTAGATGGTAATATGAACTAAAAATACCCATACAGCAGTGTCCAGTATCACACTTCCTGTTTGGATATGCTTAAATCGCTTCCTCTTCTGACACACACTCACTACTGACACATTTTCACTGTCTGTTGTTAAGCTCTCTGAAATGAGACTAATTGGTTTAGCTGGGAGCTGATGTATTTGAGTGGTCATCTCCTATGTTTAACAAACATATGGCCTAGGCTTTTCTTTCAGCTCAGTGACCATCCTGGCTGCCTAGAGCTCCTCATGACACAGATCTAAAGGGCTTTTGCTGCAATGATGAAAGAACATTAAAGCTGCACAAAAGATAATGTGACCTGTGTCTGTTGCCCGTGTGCTGGTGTCATCCCTCAGAACTCTTCATTAGAGTAATCAACAAACACTTGTTTCAATGTTTTTATTATTCTTCAGTCACGAGATCTGTATTCAAAATGTCAACCTTCCCATATGGAGGAAAACAAAGCTTTCTGTATATGTCTTTGCATATGTGTGTCTGAGCCAAAATCTCTGCACAAAAGCATCAACCATGCATCACACTGGGCTCTGTTTGCCAGCAGCGCCGCTATCTGAGAGGAATTGTGCGTTTGTGTCATGAGAGCCTGTTGCCATCTGTTGTGGGGTTCAGCACTGTTGCAGGTGTTTTGAAAGGGGTGTGCGTAGGAGTTAAGGTAAATAGAGGAGCAGAACTGTGTGTGTGGAGGGTGTTAAGGGGGGCGCTGGGGCAGAAAACAAGGGCGGGCATTAGTGGGACAGGCGCAGTTCCTTCAGGGAGCGCCTGTCCTGACTGAGTAATATGCAGGAGTGACAAAGAGCTACAGTAATTGCAGAACACACAGCGGACAGTGAAGCAGGAGAGGGTAGGAGGGAGGGAGGGAGCACAAGAAGAGAAAAGAAGGCCTGAGTGTTTGATCAAAGTTTACCAAAGACTGGAGATTTGCATACAGATGGTACTGTAGCACAGCCCCCATAATACCTTTCCCTCTCTTTATTTTTCTTTCTGACTCATGCACGCTCATCCACACTTGCACACAAATGTAATAGGGTTTCATTGAAAAACCAATGAATAGCCCTTCAAGAGGACGTTCAGGCGAAGAGACAGCCTTGGGTGAGCAACAGCACAGGAAAAAGAAAGCAAAATCTAAAAAGCAGAAAAGAAAACAAGATGAAAAAAGAAAGATGATTAAGAAGAGGGAAATAAAGACCAAGAAGGAAGAAAAACCTCCTTGTTATGAGTGATAAATACCTTTTTTTTCTTCAAATGACTCCTATTAATTATCTGCTAATATCAATTCAACTCTTTATTCCTATTACCCTAAATGCATCTTTCCACCATAATTACTCTTAATATCATTATCAAAGATTTATTAAAAATTAAGTTGAGGTTAAAGTCATTATTCTAAGGCAAGCCCCTGACAATAGACATGATTTGCCAAAAGCTGGAGCGCTTTCTCTGATGCTTTGCTGTGAAAGCCACAGGTATGTCCAAAACCAGCCTGAACTTGCCATCAGCTGTTGAACTGCTGACAGCTTTAAGATATATCAGTAAGTTTCTGGGAGCATGTTTAAATATAAACAACTAAACAAATCATTCTAAATTAGTAACGAGGCATCCATTTGTCACTGAATAAATTGCACGTTGACTGTAGAAGCTAAAAAACATATTCAGCATAAAAAAAAAAATAGACAGATACACTGAAAAGGATGCAGACATTAAATTGATGGTTGATGGTTAATTATAAAAATTCCCCCCCCCATTTGAATGGTGTTAAAGTATTATTACAAATAATAATCGGATTAACATAACAGCAGAAAAATCAAAAATGGCCTATTGTATATACTTAAAGATCTAATTACATTTCTGAAACAAAACTTTGATGAAAAAGTAAACACAAATAACTGTAGGGGCGTAAATACTTTTCTCAGTAATGTATCTAATTTCAAATACAACCATTTACAGGGATTTTGTTCCATTTTAATATTTTTACATTCTCAGCCCCCTGTCTAAGTATGTGGAGGTATGTTTTAGTACATTCTTATCCTGTTCCATATGTGTTTATTTGGGGTAATTGCTGAGGCGCTTCTGTGTTTGTAAATTCTTAGTGAGACTGATTCATGAGTGTTTCTACAAAGGAAACAGATAACAAATGGTTTTCTGGTCTAATGAACACATGAGGCGTGCAAAGCAAATGAGATTGAACGAAACCAGTCTTTGCGTGTAGCCGCATGGGGCTGAATTGATGATTTACCACTGAGGCAGCACAGTGTGAAACAAACGAAGTGACCTCAGGCCTAAGCTGACCGTTCAGACATCTCTATACTTTATAGTTCCAATCAATCAATTTGCGTTTGTCCAGGGACAACTCTGTTTTTTTTTTTTTTTAATCAAGGGCCTCTTCTGTTTGGCAGTCATTATTATTTCTCCCAAATATTTGGACTTGTGTTTTATTTGTCATGTTCCTGTGGTTCTTTAAATTGTAATAAGACCTTCCAGTAAACTAAGAACTGTTCTTAACATTCTACTGAATGTTTTAGCCCTTTTATGTCATAGCTAGCAAGGAGACATTTGAGAAATGCTAAACTTTTTTTTTAAACAAATAGGTTTGTTTGACAGAAAGAAAATAATTTTATGTCACTGAAGCAGTAGCAGCGCTTTACATTTTCACTCTTAAACTCTTAAATTAACGAGATCACAAGTGCAGATAGATAGATAGATAGATAGATAGATAGATAGATAGATAGATAGATAGATAGATAGATAGATAGATAGATAGATAGATAGATAGACTGCTATGTCACGTCTGGCGCACTCTTCAAAACTTGTTCGTACCTGAGAGAAGATTACAAATAGGAGAAAATAGTGAATGCGGCATTTTTCCCAAAATCACTCGTAAGAACAATTTCAGAACAAATTTGTTCATACGAACGGTTCTCACATGAGGCCCAATGTTCTTGTCAACATGTAAAAATCTGTGAGTAGCAAAAAGCTAACACTGCATCACCACAGCACCCAGTGTGGTAGGCAGGTGTTTTTCAGCAGGGAAGTTGAAGCTTGTCATAGATGAAGGGAAGACAGTTGTGGGTAAATATAGACAACCTGTGTTTGGTCAAATCCAGATCTACATCCTGATAATACTCTGTCACAATGCATAAAAAGTGTTCACAGACACTTTACATTTAAGGTTTAGACATTCTGCCAAAAACAATGAACAAAGAAGCTGTAGATGAGTAAAGCTAATAGAGACTCACCCCAAAAGACACAACTATTATTGGAGCAAAAGCTTGATCTGCTATGTATTGAGCAGCTTATTAAAAGAGAAATTATGGATACATTTTGTAAATCAATTTAATGGCTATGTACCACAATATTTTAAGATAACAAATAATGTTAGTGATCCAAAAAATATGAAAAGGGTTATAGATACTTTTTTGTGTTCTAGTGGCCTTCATTTGAAAGTAGGCCAACAGGATATGGGGTTAAAAGAGAGGGGAAAGCCATGTGGGAAAGGTCAACAGGCCAGGACTCAAACTCTTGACAGATGCAATGAGGACTAAGGCCTCCATAGATGTGTTTTAAGCTTTAGGCCTGTGCCACTGCCTCGCCCTGGGGTTGTAAATACTTTTGCAAGGCATTTTATCTCTGAAGTTTAGTACACCTAATACCTTAACAACTAAAACTATTCATCAGATACAATCTGAGATTAACAAGTTGGTATTTCACAGCTTTTTGTTATTATGAAATATTTGCCTAAATTCAATTACTAGATGACGTTTCTGATTTTGAAGCCGAAGGCAGAGAGATTGGTGGGTACTAAATGGTCCTAAGAAAAATCATAATGGACATTTCAGCAAGAAAGCCCTTTCCTTGACAGTTATATGTCAGTTTGTCGATGAGCCAGAATGCTGCAGAAGAGGACTTGGCCCATTTAGTGAAGCAGAATCCTCAGCAGGTGCCTCCCTGACACATTTAGGACAGGCTCAGTGGAAATCAAGTTAATGAATCATAGAGAGAATGAAGGGTTACACTTCTTTTAATACTAACCCCATCATTATCAGTTCAGCCAGAGTTAATCTGCAAAACATGGAAAAAAGTGAGATGAAGAAAGCTCAGTAGGTGGTAATTCTGAATCTGTAAAAAAAGACATCACACAACAGATCATAGCTGCTACTAATGCGTCCCACAAGATTTTGAATGGACTAAAACTATCCTTCTTTACTTTTGTGATTCATTATGACAACAGCTGTTAAGATTCAGTTAAATATTTTGCAATTCCTTAGTCTGAAAGCTCTATTACAAGCCTGTCTGCATTGTCCTCCCTCACTGACATAACCCTGAACTCCAGACAGAAACACAAATCTCCATTTAAATTGCATTATCTTTCTTTAGTACAGTTATCTTGCTAAATTGAAAGATTTAAGAACTACCCTCCTCTCCACAGTTGGAAGTACTCTCACAAAGTCTGCAAAAACACCTTAACAGTAAAAGTGTTTAATCACTGGAAAAATTTTGAAACATTGGCCTCAACCAGTCTCTTAGTACAGCTATTTTGCTTGTCTAAAAGAAAGACCCATATTAGCATATTTATAGTGCCTTGTGAAAGTATTTGGTCCCCTTGAACTTTCTGACCTTTTGCCACAATTCTTGCTACAGACATATAGATATAAAATTGTGATTTTTCTGTAAAAAAAGGACAACAAGTTGGACATAATCACGTGGTGGAACAAATTGTTGAGTATTTTAAACATCTTTAACGAATAAAAAAAAGAAAATTGGGTTGGCAAAATTATTCAAAAACCCTTGATACTGAAGTTAATACGTTAATATGTTAACAGTAACGTTATAGCCCCAGCTTTTGCTACAATTACAGCT
>NW_015150491.1:1041194-1106374 GCF_000732505.1 Cyprinodon variegatus
ATCTTGGACTTGCCTGGTGTGGTCCTTGTTCTTCATGATGCTCTCTGTGCTTTAAACAGACCTCTGAGATGATCACAGAACAGGTGCATTTATACGAAGACTTGATTATACAAAGGTAGATTCTATTTCACACCATCAGTCATTTAGGTCAACCTAGGATCATTCCGAGATCGTCACCGAACTTCTTGAAATCAAAGGGACCAATTCATTTTGCAGTTTTGTTGAAAAAGTTTATAATATCCAATACATTTTGTTCCACTTGATGATTGTATCCCATTTGTTGTTCATTCTTCACAAAAATTACAATTTTGTATCTTCATGCTTGAAGACTGAAAAGAGGCAAAAGGTTGAAGAGTTCAAGGGGACTGAAAACTTTTGCAAAGCATTGTAATAGATTAAGATTTAGACTTAGACAAACTTTATTGTTATTTTTACACATGAAATGTCATTCAGTACAGCTCTAAAGACATTTCCATTTCTTAAAGTGCAGCAGTGATAAAATGGAAAAGTAGTGATCAAATGTAAACATAAGACTGAGATATGATTTACAGTTAGCAGTTTGTTTGTTTTTTCCTGATTATACAACATTCAGCAGTCTAATGGCAGTGGGGAAGAAGCTTCATTAGGCCTTCAGTATGCACAAATAAAGGTTAATAGGAGAATAATTGACTTCAGAATGTTAACAGCTTTATTGCTTGTAAGAGTGAGCATCCATGAACCGGAAGCTGGTGTAAGCAAAAGGCCCAAGGAAAAATAGGAAATAGTTCTATTGTGTTCTTCGAAAAAACTTCACAAGAGACTCTGCCATTGTTAGACATTAAAACCTAAATCTAAATTATCCCTCATGCACCAGTTATTTAAAAAAAAAAAAAGTAAACAGATAATATAAATTATACTTACCAGACATTGGTTTATAAGCTTGAATTCAGAAGAAAAAATTCAGTCAATGAATAAATAAATCCATAATTTGAAACAGAAAAGGATTACAAAATTTATAAGTATGTACATATAAGGAAATTGGTAATTTTATTTTCATTTGATTTAAGAAAAACATATGGGGTTAAAAGATATTTTTCTGTAACTTATGCAGGGAACTTTAGTTTTGTCATTTTACTTATAACAGTCATCATAATATATATTTTGTATGGGAACAAGCTGGTCTAAAGGGTATATTGAACCTTGGAGCAGAGTGTAATTGACAGTATTGAGATATTAAAGTATATTATCTTAATAGAAGCTGAGCATTTCCAGATAATTTAGCTCCAATATTAGATTTACTGATTTTCTGTATATAATCTTTAGAAAACATGGATATAAAATAGAATTTTTTACAAGCACACAATGTAAATAGGAGGGGATGAAAATGCAATATGAATTTATAAAAGTACGAGTTGGTGAAAGGATTGAACCCAGGTGTCCATAGAAACACGATTATACTCTATTGTAAGCACAAGTGTATATATTCATTGAAAAGATGGCCATAAAAGACTATGTCAACAGCAATGATGAAAACCAATTTGATCTTTGGAGATGTGCTATGTAGATATCTATAGAGATATATGAAAATATTTATTCTTCAGTCTCTTAATTAATCGTTGGCAAGAAAGAAAGCTGATTTACCAATGTGTAAAATTTTAAACTTCTAAACTGAAGCCTTGGAAACAGCAGAGATAAGATGAGCCAAATAACAGATACTTTCCAGAAAAAAAAAAAAAAAAACTAAAACAAATCAAAAAAGAACAATTGAAAAAGAGGAAATTAAAATTTTAAGTGGTTTGATAGTAAATTATTATAAAGTAACAGTCTTTTTCAAATATCCATGCTTACCCTTAAGGTAAACATTTCATTACGTTTTTGATAATTGTTGGTCCTCTTAATTTCTTATATTTCCTTGTATGTCATTGTCTTCTGTTTTGCTCCTATAAAAAATGCTTATGTAATATTCAAATTGCAGATAGCATGTCTTTATCATTGTGTTGTACAAGTATTTATGCCTATTTAAAATGTTAAGTAGATCATACATCATATTTGAATATAAGTGCTCCCATTTCCTAAATACACACTGTAGTCTATCAAGGCATTTATAGAGGGAGTGATAACAATTATAATAGTTTCCTGCTCCTTATCTTCATTGTGTATGCAAACTTGTTTTTATAAAATCCTACTACTACAGTAGGACCTGTAAGTTCCTCAGA
This sequence comes from Cyprinodon variegatus, assembly GCF_000732505.1. NCBI lineage: Eukaryota > Metazoa > Chordata > Actinopteri > Cyprinodontiformes > Cyprinodontidae > Cyprinodon > Cyprinodon variegatus. Next base: position 1,043,390 of record NW_015150491.1, read on the forward strand.
GTTTAACTGTATGAATGCAAATCTAACTGCTTCCAATTCCTATGGTAATTTAACTGTGAGGGGAATTTTCCGGGCCCTTTAGGGAACTTCCCCCTTCTGAGGAACATGAACGTTACAGTCACACCATGAACAGGTAGCACTGTCAGCATAAAGTGAATTATCCTGGCAGTTGGAGCAGCTGCGCTGATAAGACCTCACCCACTAAAAATTTAATCAGACAAAAGAAGATGTGGAACAAAACAAGCTCTATTGTGAGCATATTTCCTCTTTTGTTGCTCTCATTCTGTTTTATAAAACATTAAGTGATTAATTAACATCTTGGGATATTTCCGGGACAACATCCGATTCTCTCAATCTGTTGTTCTTTTGTCTATCTAAGCTAAATAAGATCCACAGCTTAATACAGTGGCACACTGAAGTCAGCAGACACTATACACTGATTCTTTGCTGGGGCTCCATCAATCACTGATAATGGCTAACGACAGCTGTGTGTTCAGCACCCCTCTCTCTATCATACTAAAAGCTTGAGGTGGAGGGGTAGATATTAGAAGAAGAGTATTTTTTCTGATTTATCTCCTAATACCACATTACCCATCATGTAATACAGTCCTAAAATCTTATAACCCCCGAAGTGGACCCAACATCCCCCCATCTCAACAGAAAACCAGCCTGGGGCCAGGCCCAGATGGTTGTGGCCCCTAGGGGAGGTTGCATTCTGCCACTATCTGGCTTTGGATCTGCAACACGGCTGGAATAGCTGCATGTCCACTCTACTTCACACACATTTACAGTCAAAAATTAAAGCATTGATTTACTTTAAAACTTGTTACCCTTGAAATGCATTGCTGAATCTAGACTGGATCAATATACTGTTTGCTCTAGAGTGATTGGTTCCTTATCCACCCATACTTATTGAGTGTATGTAGACTTAAGCAATTTATTAGAGCTCCTTGACATTCACACTCATTCAATCTAATGGGTTATTTGAACTGAAGTGTTGCACAACCATACATACCCTTTCAGTCATCCCCATAAGGGACAATTATGCCCTGGTTTGTCAGCTATTTAAGAAACATGACTGACTGACTTAACTTATTTATTTTTTTCTTTTGCAGAGTATTAATGCATTTTTTTGTTCTGTTTCCTAAAGTGATCCAGATTTAAAATGGGGAAAACAGCAAGTCCCTCTATTATGAGGCAAGCGTTTGTGGTGATTTTCTCCATTTAGACTCAAACTATCATTTCTCCCAAGAGGTTCTATACATGTTTATATCTCTTTCTTTTTCACATTCTTTTTTTTTTATAGTTAAGTCAGTGTTGCTAGTTTTCTGTTCTTTCTTACTGACAGCAGCTACTGGTCTTGGTAAAAGATGCCAGATTGTGTTTTTAGAAAACCATAACCTAATTTACACATGAGATGAAAACATTATAGATGGATCAATTTAGCAACATTCCTTTGGATAATCCAGACTCAATGAAAATACAAAATATTCATGTTTGTCCACAAAGAAAAAAGGTGCCATATTCACGATTTTGCACCTATTTATTTCTCAGTACCGTGTTTTACTTTACATTGGCTTCTTCATCATGTGATAAAACAATGGTCAACCATTTCCTTACTAAATATGAAAAAAACAAACAAAAAAAAAAAACGTTTGAACAGGGACTCTGCTTTTTTCTGCATTTTGTTTACACTTCTATGAGAGAACTAAGCAAAATGTGTTCATGTCCATCTATGGATTCGACAAAAGACACAATTCCAACATCACTGACATTTCCCTCCTACCTTATGTGGAAAACTTTTTAAAGAAAGTATCTGCATTTACATTTATTTTGACAATATTGGCAAAAGTAGGTACAATGTGTAAATATTCTTCATTTAGAAAATGTAGAAAGATCCTAATTGGCTGGAATTAAACCCATGACTTATTGCAAGGCAACAAGGTTAGAACGAACACCACCGTTCAGCTCAATCAATTAAAAAATAGTCAGTTTTAACATACTTCTTTAATTTCACAAGAAAGATAACAAGTGTTACTTTTATAGGGCTTTCATTTTGAGTTGTTGTAGATGTCTAATGGCTATAAGCAGGGCGTATCTCTTTTAGGGATATGTTTTACTGTGTTTCTGGATAAGCCTGTGACTCAAAAGGTCTTTTGTGCTTTCCTTTATTATATAAAAACTCATATTTATAAACCTGCTGGTTTCAAAATAGGTTAACCTTAACCCTAACTTCTCATAAAGACATTTTGACTGTGAATTAGATCATATTTTAGCTAATATGTTGGCTTATATTTGTATTCAAATGATGAATTTCAAATGAAATTCCAGTCTAATGGAATTAGACCATTTTCACATGTATGTGAGATATCACGAAATTTTTAGCTTTTTTAATTCATTGTATATATCTTTTTCTTCCCGTGTTTTTTTTTTTATGTTCTCTAGATGCAACCTCTTTATGTCAATCATTTATTTTTAGGATCTATAAATGTTCTATACATGTTTCCGTTGTTATTCACAATCTGATTTCTTCATCATGTAGCTCTCTGCTGTTCATCATACTCCCTCAGATCATATCCTTAAGTATACCGAGATGTTTCTGATTCTTACCTCGTTACTCTCAACCGTCTCTCCATGCAAATTCTTCTCCCTTTCCCCGGCATGTGAACTGCCTAGTTTCATTGTCAATATTAGATTCTTCCTTTACATTGAATTGTTATACTCTGTGTACTACTATGTAGCCTACTTTAAGTGTGCTATCTTGTTTCCATTAAATCTTTCACTCGTCAAATAGCTTTCAAATTCCTGTAGAACTAATTATGAGAGTCCATGTTCATGATGTAAATGCACTTCCCAGACAATTTCTGACTTGTTACTGGAATTTATTTTTAGGGAGCATTGGAAAGGGCTAGTCAAAACCCATTAAGCATTTACAGAAATTGCAGTGCTCAAGCTAGTCAAAGGTCTCATTAAAACTGGAATTTTAGATTCCAGCTGGTTCTAGCTCAAGTATTTTCGTTCTCATTATATTATAACTCTCACACTCAAACAACTAAAGTATGAGACACAAAATATAATTACTTAAAGACCTTGTAAGGTGTCAATAAAAGTTTTATCTTAGCTTTTCATACCACAGAAATATGCTTTATTAATCACCCATCTGATTTTGAATGATCAAAAACACAACTAAGGATATAAAATTAGGAGTCAAAAGCAATGAAAAAACGTTGGTTTTATCTGCACAAGACGCTGGGGGTGTGTCTGTTAGGGCTGCAGAACCCATGACTGTGCACTCTGTTCTACCTGCTTCACTCACTGTACAAGAATTAAATGCAATGAGGATGTTTCAAAGACAAAAAATATATGTTAAATATAGTATATACATACTGATTTTTCATTTAGGGATATCAGTGGAAGCTTTGCACTTGTGTAACTGAGGAAAATGAATGGGTAAACATAGGAGAATCACTTTGATCTTTGAGTGCAGGCAAAGGCTGCAACTGCTGGGTTTGAGTCCCTGTCAGTGTTTAGGAGGATGAACAATAACTGCTCACTGAAGACAATAACTCTGAGTGACCAGTTCTAATATACGTATTCACCAAATTCTCAAATACAGGAAATAGTCACTAGATTTGTCACTAGTCACAACAGGGATCTGAAAGGTTGCTAGATATAACTACAAATTTGCTGAGTTGGCAACAATGCAGAAGCTGCCTTGTTGTTTGCTTCTATAGTGCTGGGCCAGCAGGGAGCATGCCTATGCTGAAGACGACCACATGGCAAGATAAGGTACACCCAAAATCCTTTAAACACAGGAATATTGAAACAGAAATTTAATTCTAGTGCGCAGTGCAATAATAAAATATTGGGAGACTTTTTTGATATTTAGAACTACATTCATTATATTAATAATGTTTTCGAAGAAAATTGGAGAATTCCGTTTACACAGCATTTAAAACAGAATCTGGTTTCTTTAAAACCAAACATACACTTTTATTTGTCTATAAACATTTAGCATGATATTCATACATATTGATTGCATAACATCATTTGGGTAAATTTCGACTTAGAAAGAAATCTGAGTTTGAAACAGTGTCTTGATTTAATTTATAATACTCAATAAGACTTCATCTCCTTATAAATAGTAAATGATCAGTACTTATAGAATGTTTTTTTTTTCCAAGTCAGAAGACTTGGTTTTACACTACATTTAGTCATTCACCCATTCGTGCACACACTCATACACTGATGGTGGTAAGCTACATTTTAGCCACAGCTGCCCTGGGGCTCACTGACAGAAGTGAGGCTGCCGTACACTGGCACCACCAAGCCTTCTTACCACCATCATCAGGCAATGCAAGAGAGTCTTGCCTAAGGACACAAGGACACTGAAAGCCTGAACCGGGGCTTCAACCAACATTCCTCCAGTTGCAGGGCAAACTCCTTCATCCAAAGCCACTTTGGCCCCTAGATAATCTTTTCTTTGTAAAAATAATGAAAAGATTAATAAAAATCTCTTAATTGGTCAAGTATATATATTTTGTTTAAAGAATAGTGAAGTTAGGATGTTTAGCATTTTCGAATAAATAGGTACTTAAACAAATAATTTTAATATATTTATTTTGGAAGTTGTTATTATCCTAAGACTAACAATTAACTTTATTTTGAAGAAATATTTTCTCATATTGTTGTCTAGTGTGTAACCTAAACAGTACATTGAGGTCATTTCCAGTAAATCTCCACAGATGGCAAGCTAATGTTATTCAATTAGCAGGTGATGTGGAAGGGTGGAACCCGATCCCTAACAAAACACCAGCCCAGCACACTCCCTTCTATAAAAGACACCTGTCAGAAACAAGAGCCTCTTTTTTTCTGGCTGTTAAAGAAAACCACTCTCCTTGTCTCATCATCATTTAGGACTTAGGCACTTCAAAGCTGGCCAGGTACAAAAGCAGTGAGATGGTTGCCTTCAAAAGGACAGCACAAGTTATGGTGGGTTGGCAGGGTAGAAGAATAGCCCTGTAAATCACAGTGGAGAGAAGGAAATATAAAAGGCAAGGCGGAGAGACGCAGTTCACCTGTTCTCTGTAACACAATCACTTAACGATCCTCCGGGCACATTGTGAGGGAGGGCGCTCCTGTAGCTTGCGCCCTCGCTTTGTGCCCCGCTGGAGCGCAGAGATCATCTTCCCCCTCCGTGCAGACCCCCTGACCCTCTTTCTGTTCCACCCACACACACCCATCGAAATTACCCCCACCCCTCAAAGATTAAGATCAATGTCATTCATCGCGTTTAGAGTATCAGCCTTTGATTTGGACCAGAGAAAGGAAAGGGAGGTACATAGGGCACCTGGGAGCTGTGTGAGGAAAGGGTAAAAATGTCCCACATTAGATAAAGATGAAAGTGGCTTTTTTACTTTCCCCTGAAGCTTGTTTGCTGATGTGTGAAGGCTGGAGGTTCTATGAAGCAGTAGCAATTTACAGGTATTGCATAATGTTTTAGTCCTAAATCTCAGAGTGGCACTCCAAAATCCTTTGTAAATCTAAATACCAAATCTGTATTTGTACAGAATATATATATATATATATATATATATATATATATATATATATATATATATATATATAAATGGCAAGTACTTTCAAGTCGCTAAATGCAATTCAAAAGCTTTACTGAACATTTACAGTGCCTTCTTAAAGTTTTCATACCTTTTTAACTCTTTCACATTCTGTCATATAATCACAGTCTTCCCTAAAATGTAATCTCAGTCAATAGCTATGGATCCCCCAACTTAATGTGGCCTTCAGATTACCTTAAAATACTTTGCATAGACAACTTCAAAGAATGTATTTTCTTGAAGAAGCTGCATTCATACCACCAAGTCTAAAGCAATCCTTCTAATATAGTGGAGAAAATGAAACACTGGACTTCAGAGCAGGGATGCATGTTCTCTGGAGGATGAATCATGCATTAATAAATACTGCAAATGTCATTCTGATATAATTAAATGACTGGCTGTATGTTTAGAAAACACACTTTCTGATACTAAAGCATAGGGCAGTTTGCTTCATTGTGATTCTGCCTGGCCTTATGCAGGTGCTGCCCATGACATGGCTGTAGAGATGCTACAGCATGGCTTTCTTGGGAATACCAAACTTAGGTCAGAAATTCTAATTTTTTGCAACTTAGACATTACCTAAAATCAAATAGTTGCTGTCACTGTGCTGATTTTCTGTTAAAATAACCTTTAGCAGGAGTGATCACACTCTGAATAATGTCTCAGTTGTTTAATAATTGAGTGCATTTTCATGTGTAAGAGGCTGCATGATCAATTCAATTCAATTCAGTTTATCTATATAGCCAATAACCAACCAATTCACAACACATGCCATCTTTACTGAGGTCCTTTACTGAGACAATTCAACCAGATTGTACAGTCAAACTGATTCAGAGATTTCTATCTAAGGAAAACCAATTAATTGCATCGACTTATTGACTCACACCAAGCATGTTTGAACTGACAGTGGAGATGAAAAAAATCCCTTTTAACAGAAAGAAACCTCCAGCAGAACCAGGCTCAGTGTTAGCGGCCATCTGCCGAAGCAAGCTGGGGTTCATTGTAGGTGCTTCCTGGAGGAGGGATGTCATTGTTGTTCTACTTAAGAATATGATGGCCACTTTTCGAGGATTTGGATTTGGAGGGATCTCTCCTTAGAGAACAGAATTAAAATCTATAACAACTTTAGGCATGATTTTGATGAAGCAATAGCATTGTAACATATAGGCTGTGGATTCTTTTTTCTCCTCCAAAATGGACAATGGTGCGCTTGGCTAATTCTCCATTTTATGTGATGATAGATCAAGGTCTGTTTCTGTGTTTTTATTACAATGCTGGCTCTTTATTTCTCATTAAAATCCTCACTCTGTCATGAAACCCGGACAGATGGACCCAGTATTCAAGGAGAGACAGTCAGTAGGAAAGTTCGAAACGTTTATTAAATAAAGAAAACTAAAGTAAAAGGGGAGATGCTAGGATCTGAGGCACGCAGCAACTGCAGACGGAGGGGGGCACCACCCAATCTCAGACACTCTGTAGTGGGAGAAACACAGGTAAGTGACCACGATCATCTGACAGAAGATGATTATCTGAGTTGGTCACTTACCTGGTTTAACAGTCCAGACCAAGAATGTCCCCAAGTGCTGCACTCCCAGAGGACATGCTGGAAGCCGAACCTGGACAGGGATCCAGAACAGACAGAACAGGCAGGATCCAGATCAGGAAGGAACAGAACAGGAGTCAGGATCCAGACTTCCAGGCATCCACAAGCTCCCAGGCGGGTTCAGAGTCTGACAGGGTCCGAAAGCGTGATCAGGTGTTCACGCACAGGAGCAGACAGGATCAGGTGCAGACGGGCAGGCTCATTGGCAGAGGGTAGCCGAGACAGCATGTGGAACCAGAACTTGATGCAGGACCTTTAAACTGGTCTCTTACTTGGAGCCAGGCTTACTGAGATAAAAACTGAACCTCCCACATATAGGGCCAAAAACCCAGAGGACTCCGCGGTGGAGGAACAGTGGATGATCAGGAGATGAGACAGACACAAAACCCTCTTTCCACTGGCCGCCAGGGTCCAGGACATGAACCTTGAAATAAAACTGAACAGACAGACTGACAGAAAACAAATAATGATCTGGCCCTGAATGCTCAGGCTGAATTGAATATAACCAGAAGAAACAGGTGATAGGAATAAATTAAAATGAGGCAGTGAGGGAAAACGTCAGGAGAAAGAGATCATCAATCAGGAGGAGCAAAAAGGCCAGATCATGACACAATCGTCCATAAAAAAAAGAGTTGTATGTAAAAAATCTAATTTAAATAGCTAATAAAGCTATTACTTAAAAACTGATTTGTCCCCCACCCCCCGATATGCATGAACAACACCACCTCCCACCCACCCCATGGCCTGAAACTGGTGATGGAGTGGAGATAGATGAAGTTGGTCAGTCTGTAGACTGCTGGTTAGCGAGACATTATGCGGAGCTTAATGGGGAGATCCAGTGGATTGCATGAGCTGATTCTAGTGCTTGGCTCTGGGACCTGGAAGATGGAAGTCCAGTTTGGATAATACAGGTTGAGAGAACCTGTCTATGATGAGCAAGCGTGAAGTGACAGTGGGGAGGAAAAACTCCGCCTTGGGAATAAACCTCTGGCAAAACCAGGCTCAACATGGCGGTCTTCTGCCGGAGCGGTTAAAATGAGACAGGGAACAGTGTAAGAGTTCGGGAGGAATGACACTCTGATTAAGCTTTAGCTACGAAGGTGGAGGAGAGGCTGGAGGTAGGTCAAAACAGTGTCATCTGAATAAAGTCACAGCACATCCACCGCTTGTGCACAGGAGCAGACAGGTGCGTATCGGAGGCCTTTTAAGATGACCTTTGGATGCCGATTGGCTTTCATGGAGGCGTGGTTCAAAGCTGATTTGCTGTGTCCCAGGTGGATTATATGAAAAGCAATGAGTTTCTTCAGTTGAACTTCCGCCTAGGCTCCATTTTTCTTAAAATAATAAACAAATACAAAAGAGATTACAAGCAGCATTTCAAATGAACCTCATGAAATATGTAATTTAAGGCTACAGTGTGTAATAAGTCCTTTGTTTACAGAAAGGAAATACATTATACATAAGCCATTCCTGGCATTAAGAAGTACTAAGGCGACTTAAACCAGGTGACAAAACACACTTTGAGAAACCTTGGAGTTCTATTTGATGAGGCAATGTCGCTGGAGCAGCACACAAAACAATGTAACATTGCAAAACTCAGAAATTTAGTTTCTGAATGGGACCTTGAAATGCTCATCCATTCATTTCTGTCATTACGTTTGGACAACTGCAATAGCGTTTTCACTTGTCTGAACGAAAAAGGTAGACCACCAAAGACCATGTAGGTATACATCAAGAAACTTTCTGGATACATACCTCAGTTACTTCTCTCCAGCTCTTTTGGAGAGATTCAAGTCTTGCCTCCTCAGTTCAACTCATCCCCCGACTGGCCCTAGCTGCATGCCCGCCTGGCCTCTTTCCCCCTTCCTCTGCCTTGTCCTTGTCTAATAACCCCCATGCCACAGTCAATACTTGGACTCTCTAAACCATATAGTTTTTAAACCAACACAATCTCACTATCAAACAAAATGACTACAATTACTTAGTCTGTTTTTATCACTATGCTAAGCATCTAACTAAAACATGTCGAAGATATGGAACAAATAACGGATATATTTGCTATCTTAAGCCTGTATAAAATCTGTATCCTACAACTAATAAAATACTACTTACAAAATGATCTTTGTAAGCAAACCTTGTCATCACTTTACAGTTAAGAAGCCATTTTGTTCCATAACAGCCTCCGTTTTGCTAGAGGGCTAGAAGTGATGGGGGAGCGGGTTATAACTATTAGATGTTGCTGAAAATTACACCCTGTACCTTTAAGAGGTGCCTTATTTTTGATGAGGTTCTTATTAACATTATCAATGACAACACAGCATTGGCTAATGTCAGCTGTTATTGCATTTTCTCCTTGTTTTAAATGTAATGGTTTCATTAAACCTCATAAAAAAACTCCCCATGTTTAATTGTCTGATACAAATGTTGTCTGTTGGTCACTTATTAGGCCTGCCCCTTATTACTTCCACTTCTCTCAGCATTATAACAGGGTTCTCTCTGTATATCTAGTCCTGAACCTTTGACCTGGCCCATAGGTAAGCTTAGCTTTTGCTAAGAACTGACCCTTTTCTATAGATACTATTCTCCATTGAAGTTCCAAGCCTTCCTATCTCCACTCTCTCTCTTTTTCTGCTTTCCTATCACCCCCCTAACAGCCCCACCCATGGAGCCACCATGGTTTGTGACGGTCTAAATGCCCCCTTTTGTTGGCAGAAAGGACCTTTTGTCTGCACCCCCTACATGTGCTGACTAAGGGACATCCAGTGAGCCCACTTTTCAGTCTACACATAGTGGTATGAGAGGGATAGAAACAGAGGTTCAGCTTAAGCCTTGCAATTAATCCAAACCTCCACACCCTCAACCTCTTCCAAGTGTGTTAAAGGAATTTTTAGATTCAAAAACTTTTTAGATGATTGGCCCCTTTTCCTTTATATACCTTAAAATGTACCTTGAAAAGCCGGCCCCTCTCATCCTTGCACCTTTAGAGGAGTAAATGAAATAAGCTGACTGTTCCTTTACACAAAGCTGTTAGCAAGGCTGAGATTTACATGCATAAAACACTTAAAGAAGAAAAAAAAAACAATCCCCCTAAGACCAAGCTGAATCAAGATTCTCTATTTAGATACCAATTTAGGATTGAAGTAGTTGTGTAAGAGTTACTTGACTTGATGAGAGTGTAATTACATCACTTTTACAAAAAAAAAAAAAAACACATTCTTGATTTTGCCCAGACTGTGCCTTGAAGTTATAGAGGAGGAGTTCTCTATAATATCCCTTTTCAAAAAAGTGCAAGTATTCGGCGAAAGGATTGACATAAAAAAGCAGAAAGAAAGAAAGAAAGAAAGTGTTTTTCTCTTAAAATGTGCACTCCAAATTGCTTGTCTGTTGATGATTTAATGGATTGCTCAGGAGGAAATCTCATATCTAACAAATGTAAACCAACTGAATTGCATAGAATTGCTGACAAAACGTAACACAATTTATTGGATTTTTTTTTGCACTATGTTGCACTAAATTATTCTAAAATGTATTTTGAATATTGTAATAGATCAAAGTAAACAATTAAACAACTAAAAGGACAATAGCTTGACACAAAGACATGATCTTATAAATACAATTTTATGCAACCTCAACAATTTATGCAACCCCCTTTTTTTCAAGCTTTGACCAATAACCAAATTCACCTAGCACTGTTCTATTGGTAAATAAATATTAAAAAGTAGCATGATTCTCCTTAATTTGCAGTTGTATGAAATAACTCAAAAAGGCAATAATGCCTATGAAGGGAGCATTGGTGGATCTGTTACTGAAAATTGCATCTACAAACAGCAGTTTGAGCCCACCCTGTAAACTTATAATTTATCCCCTCAGCATTCTTTCTTTCAATAGATTTCCATTAACATGCTTCGAAATGCAATGCTTTTAAGCAAAGTCTAATTCACTGCAACCATGACAGCAAGAATTAATGCTGAGTAGCATTTACTGGACATCCTTTAAACATCTCACTTTAAAATCCAATATACTAATGCATCCAAATCACACAGTTGTCCCGGGCCGTATATCTTTAATTTTACCTCAGTACGTTTTAACAAGAGTCAGATGCCTGGTGCAAACTCCTCTGCACATCAAAAAGCTGCCGCCAAGCACCTAATATCCTCTGCCATTACAATGCTGCTGTTTCACCACCCATGTTCATAAAAAGTAGACCTCTCCTCCCCACGCTTCCCCCAGCTCCCCTCCTTTCACTTTGATTGGGCTAATTGTGTTTCCTGTTGAATGCAGTAAACTGAAGGGAAGCAAGGAAGTGCATATGTACGTACCCTGGAGCGAGCATACAAACTCCAATTCACACTGTGGGCAGCTTCTCTAACAAGAGGCCATTAGAGACAATGGACAGGCTCGTTCACTTTCTGAGGGTCCAATTTACAGAGCTGTGGCAGGTATTAAAGCCTGTTGAGTCTTTCGAAGTACTAACTCCTATTCCGACACCTCTCACTTTGTAATGCATTAGAAATACTTCATTATACTTTACTGGTTTTAATTATGTAAATAAGTTAGATTTTACATTCTGCCCAATTAGAAGTACTTTTGGATCATTTGTACTTTAACAACTGAGAAGCCATACTATAGCTTCTTTCTAATGAGTGGAGAAATACTTTGATTTACTTAGAAAAAATGCTTCATAACATATTCAATTGTTTTTATAGTGTTTTATAAGATTTAAACATCTGCTGTTAAAATGAAACATTCCACAAACAAGCTTTCATTCAGCTTTCATGACTATCCAGTAGAAAACTACTATTGCTGCAGTTTGGGAGGGGTTGGCTGTGGAGACTGTCAATTTAACTCCAGCTCCTAATATACACTAAGCGTAAGTGTTTAGCAGGTCCATTTGAGCATCGCATGTGACAAGTACACATAAACAGACGTACATGCCATTTCCCAGAAGTACCACAGAACTATCAGAAAGTCAGATAGTGACAATTGATGCAAAACAATTTTTACCCTCAAAATCACAATGAAAACCGTCCAATCTGGCAGCACTGCCAGTATCATAGATCGGGTCATGTGTTGTTGTTAATGAAGAGTTGAATTCACTAACAAACTGAGCAAAAACAAATAGTAAAGCAACAACAACTAATAAACCAGCAAAATAACTAATTTATTAACAACTAGTAAACCTACAAAAGCAGTAATTTAGTCATTTAAGATGACTGTAGTTGCATGACTTTGGGTTTAAGCACATAAAGAATTTAACTTAAATTTCACTATGCTCTTAATGAAGATATTTAATAAGAAATAAAAAAGGAATATATTTTTCTTGTCAATATGTATAAATACATGTCTGTGCAACAGAGAAAAATTAATTGGATTGGTTTAAATAAAGCCTCACTGAACAGAATTCATCAGCTGTGTGTTTTCCTTTTATCACAAATACAAGCCTTTTTATAGATTGTGGTAATTTCCACTAATTCTGAATGGTGCTGCAGCACAATGAAGAGCAATTCGTTGTCCATCAGAGGTACAGATTGAGGTTAATTGTATTCTTTTTTTTTTCAGTTTTTGCCTAAGTGGGCTTGATATGTAGCTGATAGTGTTCAGATAGATTTAAATGTATCTTTTAAAAATATGTAACAGTGACGCGGTGTTTTGGTGGGACATGTTAAATGATTTCTGTATTTTGCGGTTCCTTAAAGAGGTTTTTCAGCTTCTAGGGTGCAGGCTTGTGAAGGGATGATAATAACAGCCAGAACAGATCGGAAGAACTTGTCTGGAGAATAAAAGGGTCTGTAGTCTATAAACAATGATTCTGTTTGATAACTACACATCTTCTATAGACTTCAGCACACCAGCCTTCATTTATGTCAAAGCAGATTTTAACTGCTGTCTTTTCCCTTTAAGCTCTTTACTACAGGGCAGAGGAAACAGCTGGGCCCTGGCACTGGAAGAGCAAAGTCCAAGATCTGTTCAGGGAGTCAGCTTTCAAAAAAATCAAAGGGTAACAGATATGGAAAAGTCTGAGTTTTAAATATGAAAGTAGCACTCACTAATTTAATTAACCAAGGAACAGACATTACCTGGGTGGACTGCAGATAAGGGTGGGCAGAGCCTCTGTTACCAAAGCTTCACCAATGTGCCCACCTAATTTCCTTATCTGTGTCTTTGGTAAATCTAAAAGATCTTAGTGAAGTTAGGGCCAATGAAGAATAGAGAAAAAATGCTTAGATGGGACTGTCGGATAAAGTTCCTCTTTAGCATAAGTAATGACGGAACGGTGGCAGAAACCTTAATAGAACCACAAAGACAGGAAAAAAAAGAGAGAAGAACTGAGGCCCCGTCCACACGAAGTCAAAACGAACACGAAACGCTGATATTTTCCAAAACGTTTGTCGTAAAGACGGAGACGTAAAATAAATGTGATCGTCCACACAAATGCATGAAAACGCTGCAAAATGTATGCCAGGCCTGTAAGTGGCGCTGTGGTGCCAAAGCAAAAATAAGCGACAAAATGTTGGGCATGCGCACTAATATTTATACATGGTTGCCCTGCGGGTCCATTTTCGTGGTTAAGTCAAATTCAGGTGCTGAACTATGTCGTCGATATTGCTCTGTTCTTGCTGGAGATATTCCAGAAGAAGAAGATTCTGTTGTAAGCCCGACAGCAGGGTGAGTAGCATTAGCAGCAACCATTCAACACAGTACGGCACCATTGTTGTTGTGATACTGTGTCGCGCATGCGTGTTTAGAGGCGACGCTATGACGCATGCGTGTAAAAAAAAAAATGCGGTTAGAGCTTAAAGATGGAAACGCGAAAACGGCGTTTCAGAATCTTCCCACTCTGAAGGCTGAATAAAAAAAAGATCGTTTACAGACCCCCGAAACGCCGGCTTCGTGTGGATGAGAGGCTGGTTTGGTGAAAAATTTGTGCGTTTATGCCAGGGTTCGGCTTCGTGTGGACGGGGCCTGAGGCTGCCATGTGCAGTGTCTTTTTGTGACATCTTAAATTATTGATTGCTTTTCTTTACAAAATGCTGATGAAGATTCCCAGTCATCCAGGTCATAGTCATTTCATAGAATTTTCTTTACAAAGAAAAAGCTTTCACATTTCAGAAATTGAATCCCACATTTTCAGTTCTGAGAAAAGTAACATGCGCAAAGTCCAGTTACGGCCTGTCCCGCTTTCTCTGGTATGTCTAGATCTAGTCTAGCTCCTGTTGACCCAAAGGCCTCTCTGCTGGAAGTGAGCAAAATCGGCCTACTTCTCAAGAATGCACCAGGGTTCCCATCCCGTTCTGGGATGTATTTGCGTTTCTCCGCTCTCTGGTTTTTTGATCTGAAAAACTCACGTCTCTGGTGAGACGATGACCTGGTCTGTGAGTTGTAGCCTTGGCAGTGGCAGACAGCATGCTCCTAAAAAAAGGGGGGGGGAGTCATATGTTAGTAGTTTGAACCTACAGCCTCAATTAAAGGCAGCTGTTGGTGTGCTATCGCACCACATCGGAGACGAGGTGGGGGGAAGTGAATTTATGGTCTGCGTCTCTGTAGCGACCACTGTTTGATGTGCAGATAATTAGGAAGTGAATGACTTCCTGTGGGTTGCTGCTGGAAGGGACAGCTCCATACAATAATAATAAAAACAGAATGAAAAGGAAAACAATGAGAGAAAACAGCTGAGAATTAGGATGCATATTATTGTAGCAGGCTCAGATGGTGTTTTAACAGAAGCTAGAGGTCATCTGCTTTTATGGCTAGTGCACCAATTTCTCTGATATTAACAGAGTATGGTACATGTTTAAGGAAGTAGGTACATTTTGCAGAGAAAAAAAACAAAACTGACCAGTAGTTTTGCACACGTCCACAGTAAACCAAGCTAATATATGTAATCCCTTTAGAAACATATGAACTAAGCCTTCTTTAAAAGGTTTTACTCTCCTAAAGATTATTTTCTTTTCTTTTTTCCCACACTTTCTGAATAAACTAGTTTTTATATCATAAAAATGTTACTTAATCAAATGCAGAAAGCGATTCTCTGCATTTGTTTTTATAATGTTTTTTTTTATTAAGAAAAAACAACTGTTCTGTAAAATGATCACCCTTGCTAAAACATGAACTAATGTAATAGACAACATTTTTGATTTGGCTTTATGAGGTATGGTCAGTCAATGTAAGAGATCACTTCAATAGAACATGGTAAAGTGGTTGACTAAAAACTTTTTCTGTATTCTATCATAACAATAATCAATTCTTAGAGGTTATTTGAAATGAGTGATACAGTTATAAAGCAACTCTGGCCAGATGCAGATGGATTAAAAAAAAAAATAGAATTTTTTAACCTTAGCTATTTATTTATAGCTGGTCGGCACTGGAGGTAAAGTGAGAGCCAATTGTGTGTTCTTATTACTGCCACCCACTGAACTTTAGTTGTAGTGCAGTTTCTGTCAAGCCGAATTTTCCAGGTAGTGGGAAAGCAGGCCTTTATATTACCCGGTATTCCTATTATCAGGGTTTCAAAAATTATAAAAAAGTAAAAAAAAAAAAACTGACATGGATTACAGATAATCTTCACCAGCATATTAACAGGGTTCCTGGGCTTTTAAAGCCTGAAGCTTTCAATTGAAAAGGGGCTAATTACTCAAAAATGTGTATTGTGTGTTTTCTTTGGGGGATCCGTTCACTGCTCCACTATGTGTAAGATTTGCCGTATGTGATAGGACCAGTTGTGACCTTAAGCCCAAGTGCACTTGGATTTTGCAGCAGGACAGTAATCCAAAGGACACAGCCAAGTCCACCTCTGGAGTAGCCGAGGAGATAGTGCTCAGCGACAGTTGTGGGTGGCACATCTGTCTAAGACAGGTTGGTACTTTCCCTGTAAATAGCTTTATTTATTTATTTGTTAATTTATTTATCTATGTATTTACTCTTTTAAGATTGGCAAAAAAATTACAGGTAAATTCATTTTTAGGGGCTTATTACTGTCTCAAAGCACTATGTGAGAAGAGCAAAGATCTGAGATCTCCAATATGTTGAGTTTCTCTCATATAAAGCCTTTTGATGTACGTGTGAAAAGGGGATAAACTGTATTCATTAAAGGGGAATTATTGCTTTGATTTCAAAAGAACCTGTCTGTACTTGTCATTCTCCTCAGAAGGTTTACCAACAGGCTACCATAAGCTAACAATCCATAGAAACAACAGATCAAAGAAGGAAACAAATACCCCAGTGGATTTTTCAGTTTTTTTTTTTATTCAGTCCCATCTGTCCAGACATCTTGATTAGTCTTCTATCAAATTGACCCTGCCCACATATCTGTTGAGACTACCATCCAAGGTTTTTAAAGAGCATTTGTATTAACTTAAATACCATTCACTTGTTCCATGGCAACCGTGTATTTTTTCATTTGTCTTACCACCACCTTTGATGCTATTTCAACTATGACCTTCTCAGGCAGAGGTCACAGGCTGCGTTCAGTGTCCTCTCAATATTTCTGAGGAGATAATCAACAAATCCAGTCTTGTATGAGGGAAGCTGTTGAATAAATATGAACAGTACAATTCACAAAGTTCTTAACAGCCAAGAGTGAAGTCGGTTAATAAAAGTCTCCTACAGACTCCGCTGGTCACTGTATGGGTAACAAAAGGGCCAGATTGTGTTGGTCAGCATCTTTTGTTTCTCTCCAGCTTTTGTCATGAACCAAACACAATAGGGAGGAATGCTCTGCTTTCTGCTTGAGTGATAAACCTAATCAGGATGATAACAATGTTCTTTAAAGGACCAAGAAAGTCTTTAACTATCCTTCGTAGTATCAGATTAGTCTGTTACAATCGGACCCCCTGTAGATAACTATTCATGTGTAAGGGGAGACAGACTCTGAAAAAACAACTACACATAAGCATACATACAAAGCCTTCCCTACGTTTGTTAATAATAGGCAAACAGAGCACATCCCAGTCAATAGGAAAGTTACATTTCCCTTAAACGCAAATTTTCTGAATAAAAAAAAAAAATTGCTTTCAAAAGAAAAACTGTTAAAGGCTAGAAAACATTTGGGTCTGGGTTGGAAGGTAACTTTGCATCAAAGCAAAACCCATAAACACACGTTTAGATTAAATACATATGTCAGAGCACATTCAATGGTGAAATTTTTTATTTAGTCTTGAAAACCAAATGAGAATAATGGGCAATACGTAGAATAGCACCTTATAGATTCTATAGTGGTTATCAAATATTGAGGTAGAAATCAAATGCACCTACCTTGGTTTGTTGATCCTTTTCTATTTACAACACAGGTGTTGATCTTTCAAGAATCCTGAGATAGTTTATTTTCTCGTAGTCCAGTTGAAATAATTTTATAATCTTATTCATACTGTACATAATTTTAACCTTTAACTCTTTTACAATAGTGTTAAAGAATTATTTGAATGTGTATATGTGTTCTAGCTTTATATAAAATAAATAGCCATCAACATAAAAAAAACATACCCCTATTCTCTATTAAATGTGAGTTCTGAACTTTTACTTGATTACAGCGCAATGCAGCAAAACACACAACCAAGAAACACACATTTATCACAGTCAAAACAAGCCAACCAAGGACCCTCACAGTAATGCTATGCTCGTTGGAATGCAGAGAAAAGGGGAAAAAAAACTTCATTGATAAGAAGCTGTTTTTTCACGGGGGCTGGTTAAGAGAGGGTCTTCCTATGTTGTTATCGTTTGCATTTGTTTCCGTCTACAAGACCATATGATGTGATGGAGCTGGTATCTGTTTTCCCATTACAACATGTGCTCTGGTGCCATGGGAACAGGGTGCTGGCCCATTGCTGATTGAAAAAAAAAGTCAGTTGCTTAAATATGGTTGTGTACTGAGTTAAAAAGGACTTTTTTTTTAATCTTTTCTCTTTTTAAACATTAAAAAAACAGTGACCCAAACCCCCAACTCAATGCAGGGATGCTGCTTGTCTGTGCTGAGGGTCCCTGACAAAAGAAATTGTGCAAACGAGCCTTTAAAATCCCTAAATGGTTGTGGTCTGCTGACAAAAGGGGCCAAAGAATGCATTGCCGGACAAAGAATGGCCCCTGCCCCAGCACTCTGGCCTGGAGTGATGAATCCGAACGGACGCATGAACGTGGTCTGGTTCAGAGTCCGTGGAGGCACAACCTCGCCCCCCACTGGGCCAAGCAAAAGGGACAGACTTCAGGGATACACTACAACTCAAGCTTAAGGGGCCTCCAAACAATCAAGACTTACTAACTACCCTCAACATCCATAGGCCTTGATTGATATGGGAAACGCATGCTTGCTTCTCTATACAGTGCCCTCCAACACCTCAAAGCCTAAAACTATTCCCCATCTCAAAGCCCACTTTACAAATCCGAGGAAAGCAGCCATTATACGCTGATTTTATGAACATAGCAGGTTTATATAGCAGCAAAATCTTGCTTTTTAAGTGTCCAGTGTGCCCCAGAGGTCCATAGGCTGTAACGAATGGCAAAGAAATATGAAAGAATGATACGAAAATGAAAGAATGCAACTGTGGAAAATTGATAGTTTGTGTTTCACCAAAGAGTATTACCCATCAAGAGTAACCACACCATGAAAACCAAGTAATCTGCATAGTCCAGAGGTATAGAAATTGCCTTGACAAGCCAGATTAAAGTGAAAAGTGCTTTGATGAACATTGAGACAGCACAGAAGGATAAAACAAAATGTTATTTTGGGAAAACTTGGTGTCTTTGAGAGCAAACAGGTTAAACGCACCACTATATTGAAATTAACTATTGCTCTTCAATAATGTGAAACCCCATCTTTGTGTTACCAATCTGTTAACAAACCAGCTTGTAGACATGTGCATAAACAATCAATAACGTTTACTAATCAACAAGTTGAGTAATTAAAAGAATGGTTCAAGCTCTCAAATAATTTTAATTAGGTGCATGTTATTTACCAAAATCAAGGCAGTAACCCCTATTTTAATTGACTAGGACCTAGATAACAAATTTCTGTGCAAATTAACAGAATGACCTCACACTGACCTCAGAAAACACAAAGCCTTTGCTTTGAATTTTAGTAGAAAGAAGAAAATTTGTGTGTAAATTGTTTGTTCTTAAAACAGATCTAAAATATCCTTTGGATGATGCATAGTATGACTTGATGCCTTACTGATACAAGAGGTTATTAAGTGCCTCCCATGTGCTCCATTTGTAAGCAACAAATTAATTTCTGGAATAGCAAAAGGTATACATCCATTCCTTTGTTAATCTACATTTTCTTTTTACTGCTAATTTTTAAACACATTTTTTCCCAGGTGTGTCAGTCCTTTAATACAGAAAATCAAACTTAAGCATGTTCAATAACAGACAGAGTGTCAGCACTCAAATAACAGGGCATCAGTTAATTAGCTCAATACAGCCAAGGTCTTTATGTAAAGCAGATAACTTTAGGGTCCACAGTGGATACCTACAGGTCTGCTGTGAAATCTTTTTTAAAGGATTTGAAACTGTATACATCTCTTCAGTTTTTTGTTTTTTTTTGTGAGCTGCTCAATGGTATTCAGATCTGTAAAACATTTTTTCAAGATGATATATATGTCCTATTCCTAATATTTAATAATGCTGTGTGTATATTAATGCTACTGTATGTAAGTTTGGCAGTTTCTTACTGTACCTATGAATTATCAGATTATTGTCATAATGACAATAAAAGTTGTCTAAGGCTATCTATTTAAGAATACAAAAGTTTTATAAATATGTAATGTGTTTTCATGTGTGTATCTGTAAGTGAATTGACCAAATGTGAGTGGCTGAAGTGAGATCCTGCGCAATAAGATATCGTAATTTGAATATGTTACCTTATTTCTAAAAATGTGAAAGTTAAGCATTTCTTAAAGCTTTTAAGTTATTTGTAAACACAACAAGAAACTTTTTCTGAAATGTCTGCCTGACCGTTGTAGACTGGGCCCTACTATACCCACCTTTTACCCACTGTCAAAATATTAGCATTTCTGATTTAAGATACTTATAAATATATCTACACGTGTCCCTCCTTCTGCTCTGATTCAACCCAAAAGTGTTATGTCAGATTAAGACTAGGACTCTGTCAGACAAGCTCATCCAAAATTAACCAGAATATTCATAGCTTCCTTGACCCGAGCTGAATAATCTAATCAAAGTAAAAACTTTGCCTAGTGTTCTGTCACTCTGCCCAATTAACCAGGTAATTAGCTCCCAGCTCCCAGGACATGGAAATGCAAATGCTTGGAACTGATCTCTGTCCCTATTTTTATCCAACTCTTTCCTTGATCCTGCTGTGTTTGCTGGTGTCTGGTCATGTAAAAACTAGAGGATACAATCCAAAAAAAAAATTTCCTACAAAGCTGGGGGCATGGAATAGTCCAAAATGTCTTAAAATCAAGCATCAGCAGTTTTTTTTTGGTTTTGTTTTTGGTTTTTTCCGTATTGTTAAAATTTGTGCTTTCGCTGAAACCAAGGGACCAGACACATCTAATGTTATACCATTATACCAATGTAGCCAACAAGCAGATAAGTGCCAAATCCAGACTTCTTTGTTAAGTTGTGAGGCAGATGTGGAAGACATTTCTTTGAAAATATCAAATTTTCACTGCTATAGAATCCAGCAGTAGCATGCTTTACCAAAGGTCTTCAACGCTGGTCCTCGGGGCCACCAGTCCTACGTGTTTTTAATGTGTCTCTTCTTTAGCAACACTGAACCAAATTATTGTATTTCCTCCTCAGCAACTTCTAATGTCTGAAGAGGCCTGTTAATCACCTGCTTACTTAAATCAGACGTGAAGATACACCCGGGGAGGCTAACACTTCCTGTAAAACATGCTGGATAGTGGGCCCTGAGGACCAGGGTTGAATACCTCTGTATATTTTACACAAAGGCATTTTTAATCTTGCATTGTGTTTGATGATGTAATGGTTTTAAACGCAGCTGATTAGCCAAATAAACATATTATATACAATATATATATTTAATATATTATATATAATAAATGACCAGACGTATTATTACTGAGCTAAGCGGAAGGCCACATGCTTCCAGAGAAACTTCACTATGCACATCTATGATTTTTCTTTGGCCAAACACCTCATTGCTTAGAGGCTTTTATAGTCAATCCATTATATGTTTGTAAAATCAGTCTACATGCTGGGACATTAGAAATAATTGGAGCACTTAAATTTAGAATAGAATAGAATAGAATAGAATAGAATAGAATAGAATAGAATAGAATAGAATAGAAATAGATGGAAGAGCTAGTAATTTTGCAAATGTGATTGGTTGCATTCTTTTTTATATTTCATACACAGTGGTCTATATTCTATTGTAAGCTTCCTAGTAACTTTATTTAAAGTGGTGTACATCAGAAATTAACCTTGTCAAAATCCTTGGCTCCTGCAACAGCTGCACAGTAGACAATGAGGTGAGAAAGTCATAACAATTTTAATGTTAGGGCTATGTTAAACACATTTTGTTATTCTTCAGTTTATCTGTTTTAGTGCATCACCTTCAAAAGACGTAATACTTACTTGCTTCCTCACATTTTTCTCCCTGTTGCTGGTATGTTCCACTGCAAGGTAACTCGTTTAGTTTCCTGTCACTGGTCATAATTTGATAGCTTATCAGGTTAATTACCTGTTCCTCAAGTAGAATTTCAGCACATCCGGTGATTTATTTCCTCAGAGCAATATAACCAAAGACCTGGATAGAGTTTCTCAAAAAAATAAGAAAAAAAGCAACAAAACAAACAAAAAAAACTTTTCAGTCCGCAATTACATTATTCATGGGTAAAAAGACAAAGAGTTCTGGTTTGGAATTATATTTTGAAACACTCTGTGCTGTTTGGGTTTACAAAACAGCTTGTGACTCATTATTAAGGGACCTTTAAACTCTTTGATAGCATGCTTATATGTTAAGTGAAATGCTTATTGCATTTATTTATTTCTAGTTACAAGATTAAATACATAGAAATGTTCACCAATTTTTTTATAAAAAGTTTGAATATGAAAGTGATTACCTTTAGACTGACATAAGAAAACTCAATTCACATTAGCCATGTACAATGCAATAAATGGAGGAAGGTGTTCTTAACATGTTGTGGACATGGTTTAATTTATTAGGGCAACGTTAGCCAGCTGAATGGAAAATGGTTAGCGCGAAATACATGGAACTAGTGGAAATAAACATAGTTTTAAGCAAGAGTGGAGATACTTTGCTAAAACATCACCTAACAATAAGCAAATGAGACCAAATGTTTTGACATGCCTGTTTCTGTGTACACAACTGATCACAGAAACAGACATGATCCCTCATCCCTGCTGCCATCAGACTTTACATAGCGGCACTATAACCGCAATAACTTGAGCAATAATTAATGTACATTCACTACCCTGTGCAATAACCTGTTATATTTTATATCTAATACCCAGTGCAAAAACTTTATGTATAAATGCCCATTTATATAAATACCCATTTAATACTATGTGCAACAACCCTGTATAATAATTCTGCTCACTGTATATACTGCATATACCCCTATGCACCATTTCTTCCTTTTGGCACCTTTTTTTTTTTTTTTACTATTGAGCAGATGTAACAAGTTAATTTCTCCACTGTGAGATCAATAATGTCAATCAATCAAGCAATAATTGTACTTTGAAAATCTGAAAAACAAGCCCTTTTATTTATCTAGAATAACTGTTTCACTCTGACATAAGCTGTCATGACTATGGCCTCTTGGGGTTATTCAGAACACAAAAATAAAAATATAATACAGGAATTAAATGCAGGTTATGTTTTTTCCAGTCAGAGGTAATTCTTTCACCCTTCAGATCTTAGCTGTTTGAATTTTTGTAATAATACGCTTTATTGTTTTTCTTCTCCTAAATCTCTGACCCATTGTCGTGATCTTCTGCATGTTTGGTGCCACCCTCTGACTGAGGGTGCTACTGTACCTTCCAGCATGCCTAGCAATGTTATCATGAAGATCTGATTTACACAATCAAGGCTGGTACTGTAGGTACTGTCAAGCTGACTGTAGAAAAAAAACAGACTCTCTTCATTTTATTTTTATTTGTAATGGCCCAACACAAACAATTCCCATGAAGAAACATTAAAACTTACTGTTGCAATTTAACAAATGTGAAAGGTTTAATAATAACTCTTGTAATAACAAGAATGATGATCAATATTAATCATGAAAATGTATCAATGAATAATAAAGCCCAATTAATAAGTTAAACTTTCATCAGAGATGTAGAAATAAGGCACAATATCATTAGATTTGAAGGAATATGTTGCTTTTTTAATTATTAAAATTTTTTTCAACATTGTAGGTAGAAGACGTATTTTATATGTAATAGGGAATTATATTAAGGTCAGATGTGTCAGGGAGCCAACTAACTTGCATTTTCATTGTTAATTGAAAGCAACCAACTAAACCAGTATGTGTGGGGTTTTGGAATACAAGAGAAACCACTGCACTTAGGAAAATAAAAAAAAAGTAGTAGTTTTATAGTTTTTCATATGGAAACACCTCAGCAGCTTAGATTTCACTGAGAAGAGCTACACCCTCCATTTCAAATATTCTAGAAATGTGGATATATGTTTAGGAATTGCAGTTTATCTACAGCAGGTTTATATGTCAAAGACTGTTCTATGAAGAGGATCTATATACCTCATTTTGCGTATTCAGTGAAAGCCTGAGGCCTGTATTACTCACAATGGTGGTATTTACAAAGTCCTGACTTCATATCCTGCCTGGGTTTTTTGTCTTACATGACTTGGGGCCCCGATTTTTTTCAGCACATGCTCCCCAAACAGGAAAAAAAAAAAAAAACTTTTACATAGCTCTCTACTATTTAGCGGCTTATTGATTACATAGTTTAAATGCTTCCGGCAGATTCGAGCAGGCTCAGCACAAACTGAAAGGTAATCTAGCCATGTTTAATTTTTAATTCAACACAAAGGCCATTCATTCAAAAAACAAGGAACAAAGACAGTTAAACCGTGTCCTGTTAATGGTTAATGTCTCACTTGTCACTTTGCTTTCACTTCTTATGGACCCACATACATGTTCACACAGAGAACACCGCCTTGCACTTGTTTTATTGCTTTTGAGTGGGTGGTGTTAGCGATACCTTTCTGATTCATGCTGCTGTTTGAAGTTGGATCATTTTTTTCAGCAGTGTTCATGTCATTCACACAGGTATCCACCCACAGACATTAATTTTGCTTTCTCCCCACCCTCTGCTTTAACTGGAAATTGACTTCGGAATGTAATAAAAGCAGGGGTTGAGAATCTTGCAGCTTGCATCAAATGAAATATGTAACACAAAAGATACAGTGGACATGATAACAAATGAAGGATCAAGGAAAATTAAGGGTCAGAAAAAAGGTGATTAAATACATATTTAATGCTATATTTCAATTTCAAGGATAACTATAAATGTGGGGAAGCATTTTTTGGCACTCTACCAAGCCTTCCATGCAGGTAGTCCTATGAAACTGAGTTTGTTTTTCCAAGCCTCACCCATTTTCTAAGCTTGTTCTTGTTAAAACCATGACTGTTGGGATATCAGTTATGGCAGCCCACATCTATAAACCGCTATGTTTAATTTTCTTTGTCTTTTTTTTCTGTCAAAGCCTTCCTATCTACAATAAAACATATTGTTAATACTGGGTGGTTGACAAGATTTTATTTCTCAGAATACTTAGAAGAGACCAAAAATTGTCATAGTGAAATATAAAAAGGAAACTTGCATTATATGTGTACTTAATTTTTGTTATGACTGTTGACTAATAATAATAAAAAAAAAAAAAAAGACTGATGTTTATGATCCTATTTATGTAGATTTAAGAGGATGTGATTTTGCTACTTATCTTGGATATTACAGTATGTTGGAGTATCTGATCGTGTTTTTTTAACATTAAACAGAAAAAAGTTAAGCAAATTTTTTGAAACAATGAAATTGCATTGCACAGTTTTGAGTTGAATTTTATTTATTTTGTTCCTTTACATATATGTCAAATTGTCCAACATTTAAAATGAGTTCTCATCTATTTACATGCTCCAGTGGCCAGTTCATAAGTGATGGATTTGTGTACGATTATCTTGCATGGTGTTGAGCTGCACTGTGTGATCATGTTCACCTTGCTACTTTGATAATCCTCCACTGGGAGATAGGAACTGCCATGGAGTGAGAAAAGATCCGCAGGTGGTTCTCGATTGCTAATAAGGTAAGATTCTGCATTTACAACTTCAACATTTACCATTTTCTATCCTTACAAGAAATAATGACTGTACACAAAATACTTGTGCCATTGCAGTGACAGAATGTCATTTTTTTTCTCTTCAAACAACCCTGGTGTCATTTTAAGTTGTTGCCAGAGGAGGCAAATATCTTCAAAACCTCTGGAAAATGCTCCTTTAAAGATGAAAGTGCTCTCCCGTCATTAATTTCCCTCAACACTAAAGTCATTAGATATTCAGATAATAATGATTAAAAATAAAGCTGTTTTAAAAAAAAAAAAGCTGTTTCTATTTTTTGCCAATACCAAAGCCAGAAGTGTGACGTCAGTCTAGGAGATTGGTTAAAATCTTTCTCAATTGAGCATATTTCAATAGATCACTAACAGAATTTAGTTGACGAACATGTCCTGCTACTGCTGCCCCATATGTTTGAGCCTGACGTCTCTTCAGATGAGGAAAAGTTTTGTGCTGTTTTTTTCTTAGGTCACTAAAAAAGCCAGCTACCCTTTTGAGAGCAATGCATCGCTACACATACCTGAGTCATTGAACACAGATTAAGGCGCTTGCTATTGGCTGAATGATCTAATTAACTTGTGTTTGTTAATAATAACTGTCCAATCCTAACTGAGAAAAAAGGAAGGCACTATTTCTCTTTTTAACCAACTTTCCATGCCAAGTTTAAGCTCTTTTAAGTATACCTTTCAAAAGGATTCCCATACACACTACAAAGATTGACAATACTTTACAATGTTCTACCACATCATAAAAAAATCCTTTGTGATGCTGTCTAGCTGGAGATTCAATGCATCAAAGCTATGTTTCTTTACAGGCCATAAAAAATAATGGAGATATAATAGTGTGATGATGGAATTACAAAAATTATGATGATACTGTTGATAAGGACTTTCCTTTTGCTATGAAAAGCTCATTTACAAAGACAAGAATTTAATTTACAAGCACAGGAGCTTTAATTAGGAGGAGCAGAAGCCAAAAAACTATTAATGTTAGCCACGCTCCTCAACAGAAAGTGTAATAAAAGGTACATGAAACCCTAATCATTAATTTTAAACAAGTCATGCCAACGACACTGTACTGCAATAAATTAATGTCTGATTAAAACTGTCTATCTCACCTTCCGAATTGTCATGGAGTGGCAGCATTGATGCAGGCTACAAACCAACCACATCACCAATCACCCACTCACTAAGTGCTGTAGACTACATTCTTGAGTAAAACCCTTTTTTACTGGCTTGATTGGGGATAAGACTAAAGTTCAGGAACATGTAAAGCGGGCTGCACAGGACGCTACAAAGAAGCAGGGAAGGAAGGGCCACCCTGACAGCTTTGGCGGAGCAGTTTTTTAAGGGGTTATGGGGGTACCAGAGGGATGGAAGACAGAAACCAGGAGGGGGTGTTCCCCTCTTCAAAGCCTTTCCGCTGGTTCTGTGGCACTGTGGATGGTGAATGTAGATGGGGGAAGAGAGGGGGTGGCAAATGAGAGAAAAAGAGAATTAGGAAGCCCTCTCTTTGTCGCAGGGATCGGGGGTGGGGTGGGTGGGTAGGGGGTCGATTGGTGAGACACTGAACGCCTCAGGAAGATTAACCGCCAGACCCGGTCGGAAGCTGAGGGGTAGGTGGGTGGGTTTCAGCGAAGGATAAAGGAAGCCCGCTTTGTTTCTGTTGCATGATAGGATGCTAAAGAGGAGAGATGGAATGTAAGAAGTTGAGATTGATTGATTGGTACAGGGGACAGCAATGACAAGAGGGAGGGGGGATTCCTGTGCAATGCTTCATGTTGGGTCCCCTGATTCTAACGTGGTGAGAGAAGAGGACTTGAAAAAGAAATATGGAGAAAAAAGGCACAAAGGAGATGAATGGTGGGAGTGTACAAGATTAAAATTTGACAAAACTGGAAAAAAGTGGAACATTGAAGATTGTTTTGGAGGAGAGGGGGGAATCTGGAAAGGAAACTTTTATGGTGGAGGTAGTGAGCTTTCCTCAATACGGATTAATGAAGCTCCACTGTGGGGAGAGGCAGGATGGTAAGGGAGGCAGGATGGGATGAAAGTTAGGGTGGGATAGGGAGGGTGAGAATAAAGAATTGCCATTCGCTTCACTCACTTCACTACGCAGGAACAAAGCATGATGGGAGGTACTTGACACAACACTCTTCCAGGCCATGTACTTGATGGTGTGTGTGTTTGTTGGTGTGTGCATAGTTTCTCAAGAGGTGCTGCAGCTTAAATGTGAAATTTCATGTGGGAAAGCCTATCTAGGGAATATGATAGGCACTGGTTCCAAAAGTCTCAGCTTCAGAGCAATGAAGAGACACATTCAAAAATATTTTTTAGCTAAAGGCACAACAAACAAATAAAACCAGTATCCTTACCCACATCTAATTAGTTACACAGTCTTATACTTATCACTTACAACAAGAATTTAAAAAGTACCTCTGTTTGATCTTATAGGCTATCTGTGTTGAAGTTTTAAGTAATACTTATCAATAACAGATCTGTGTCTTGCAAAAAAGACTTTCAACAATTGTGTAATTTAGGGTCAGTAATAAAGCAAACATACTTTTCTGGTTTATAATTATTCTGATAAGGTTTGCTTCTCACATTGTTCTTAATTATTTTTTATTATATGTATTTTTTCAACATATACAAATGTTTGATTTTCATCTGAAGTTGGAGCTTTAGTATTAGCCATAGAGAGCACATTCTCCTTGGAAGTTCCAAATTGCTAATTGTTGAAGTGCTAAATTCTGTCAGCAGCACATGACTTTGCTGTTATTTATTTTTTTCTCAGTTTTATGCTTTCGAAATAGAATGAACATACTAACAAAGGGATTTGTGTGATTTTTGAAAATGAGAATCTCAAACTTTTTTAAGGTAAACTTTACAGTTTATTATATTTATTTATTTATTATATATAATCTTTTTTCCAACCTAAAACTTGAAAATGTCATCAGTCAAGGTTTTACAATAATACTTTGGAGAAAAGGAAATATTCCTATTAAGTCCCACAGTGGGTCAATGTGTCATACAACTTTTGTTATTTATCACAATAAAAGTTGTTGTTTTTCCCTGTGCCAATTCATAGCCCATGTATGTTCCACTATTACCGATAAACAAAACAGTTTGTAAGAACCCCTTTAAACTGAACTTTCTCACCTGAGCAACATAAAAAGCAGATAATGTAAAACCAGTGAATTATGACTGAGCGCTTGGCTTTATTGGAGTTTTCTATCATATGTGCTGCTTTTAACACTGACTCACTGCGTCTACCTCTGTTGGTAGGTGTGATAATGGCATCCAGGTATTTACGCAAAACTCATCCAAATTGCAAGAGGACATCTCAGGAAGAGCTTGAATATATCTTGAGTACTGGCCTATTAGCAGGTAACCCTCACCCCCCTTAGTTCCTCCATGCTGCTGTTTTCAAATCATTCAGGGTGGCAGCAGCTACTGCAGGGGGGTAACCAAAAAGAGGAACCACTACAGGATATGTAACTGCAACCAGGCTACTCAATGTTATATTTTGAAAAATGACAAAGAAGTCACACTGCTGAAACTGCATTTTTAAATCAACTGCATTTTTAAATCAACAGAACAAATAAATCAGCTATTAAATCAACAGAACAAATAAATCAGCTATTAAAGCAATAGATTTAAATGTAATGCAAACCCCTTTATTGTCCCACAATGAGGTAATTCGTTCTCTGCATTTTGACCCATCCCCAAGGAGAGCAGTGGGCTGCCGTTGTGTGGCTGTTAGGGAGCAATCAGGGGTTAAGGGTTTTGCTCAGAAACCCAGAGTGGGGGCTGTGGGGAAGCAAGAGGAACCTGCCAATACTCCATCCATCCATCCATCCTGTTCCACGTATCTGTCAGGTTCACAGTGTGGCTGGTGCCAATCTCCAGCAGTCTATGCATGCAGGGCATAGTACACCCTGGAAAGGTTGCCACTCTATTTCAAGGCTCCCAGTGACTAAAGGTAACCATACAGCTCTACAGCTTTGACAAAATATAAATTACAGTAATAATGTGCCAAGATGTTTATTGCCGTTTTGCATCTTTTAGTGCTAAAAATGTAATATGTTATAATACAAACAGAGAGAGTAATTAATTAAGCAAGTATTCATTATGTATAAAAATCTCTCCACCTCTAACAATTTCCAAGCAGTAAGTATTAGAGACAAAAGCAGAAAAGACCCTTGAACTAAAGAAGAACCCCTTTGAACTTTTGTAGCAGGCATTTTCTCCCAAACAAAAACAAATTCTTTGCCCATTTTTTCTGTCCTGGAATTTTTTTCTTTCTTGCTTCCTTTCTCTGTAAAGTCACTGGTCTTCCTCTTTCTAAAGCACCTACAGCCCTCAGCTTGCTCCTATTGGCTCCCTTTTGCTTTCTCGCTTTGAGTACCCACGGCTCCTGAAGTGATGCTCTTTGTGTGGGGTTCAGGGGTTGTGCCTATTAGCGTTAAGAAAGCCCTGCTGAGCCTTATCCAGACCCGGACGAAAACGCAGAGCTCTTCACCCCTACCTCAGTCCGGCCAGCCCCCTTCCCTGAACAGGACACTTTCATCCTTTTGTCAGGAGGTCAATGAGCAGACCCCCAAAGGGGAAGGAGGGGCCCCCACCAATAATGATATGCATGACAGTCATTGTATGACCCCTATGGGGGGGTCATGGTTGGTTGATGTAGGTGGGACAAGGCACGGAGGGTATTCTGCTATCTAAAGATGGTTGGTGTATCCAGTATTAAAGGTGATGAGAATTTTTCCTATACAATCCCATATTTCATCCATGGCACTGTATGAGAAATGCAGGGGACTTTGATTGTACATAGGCAGCAACATTTTTAAGGGGAAAACACATTGTTGTGTAATTTCTCCTTAGTAGTTGGTTTGATCCAGTTCAGCTACAGCAGTAAAAAGAAGAGTACGTTTTATTTTCAAATGGAAATGTGACATCAGATTATAAATGTAAAACATAATTCATCAGATGTAATATCTCATATAACCTTTGATCCTGATTGTACATATGTCACCTCAAATCTCTGTGTTACTCCCTTGTATTTTTGTTTCTTATTTTTCTTATTTATTTTTTTTAATCTATTTTTATTCCTAATGCACCTTTTCCTCCTTGCTTGCACCTTCTTTAAGTACTATGCCAATATGCGACCAGTGAATTTCTCCGCTGTGAGATCAATAAAGCTCATCTAATTTAATCTAATAACCTTTAAGGTG
The DNA here is from genome assembly GCF_000732505.1 of Cyprinodon variegatus. Taxonomy (NCBI): domain Eukaryota; kingdom Metazoa; phylum Chordata; class Actinopteri; order Cyprinodontiformes; family Cyprinodontidae; genus Cyprinodon; species Cyprinodon variegatus. Next base: position 1,074,131 of record NW_015150491.1, read on the forward strand.
GAACTTTGAGCAACTTAAAAAAATGCAAATCGAATTGACTATGCACTGCAAAGCATGATTTCATTATATGTTAATGTTACGCTTGGCTGTTATAAACAGTAGGTATAGGCAGCAAAGTAGCTTGGACCATGATCAGTAATGGACAATCAGGCAATTGTTACTTACTTCATTATATCATCTAGTCTTAGAGATGTTACAGGCCATCAGGAGACCAAGATGGAGTGAAGGGTGATTTCAATGCTTACATTCAGGACTCCAGCAGTAGATAAAGTCAACTAGATATTTTTTGTTACAGTACATCAGACCCTTTTTTGTTTTTCCACCTCCTTATTGACAGATTTACTACAGCAGGAGTATCAATTTATTTTTTTGGTCAAAAATGTTTTTTTTATTTTGCAATGTCTATTAAGCAAGAGCTTGATGGCAGGATATAAACATGTCGAATAGCATCCAAAGACAAATGCAGCAGTAGCAAATTTGTTTGTTTGTTTCAAAATGTTCAGCTGCCAGCTTTTTATTAGAGCATTTACTTTTTAAAGAGACAGACAGTGTAGAGCGCAATAAAAAATTTTATGTCCGTTAGTTATTTGATGAATGTTCATATCTGAGAAGTGTAAACTGTGCAAGCACGGAGCATTTTTTGCAATATTTGTCACTTAAAAAAATGTATGTGGTACTCCACTAACAAGTATGTCAGTGGAGTACCACAAAACTTTGCTTTTTGTCAAAGACACATATACATGATATTTAGCCGTTTTGAAGTGCTGCCTTTGGAAAACCATTGCCCCTATCTGCTCCACCCCTTCAACAAAAACATCTATTCATGTCACTGGTAGCTAAAGGATATTTATTGATTCCTTAAGAACTCCTGTAGGTTGTCTTGTTTGTTTAAAACATTTGACATTAACTTCCTCTGGACATGGTTGATATTTTGAGCCATAGATAATTTTAGGAAAAATGAACGAAAACTGGTATTGTCAGGGCATAAAACCAACAGAGGATTGGGGGAGATTTTCAAATTTTCATTTTGAAAAGTAATTTCTTTAAAACAGGACAGGGCCTAAAGCTAGTTTAAAGTAAGTAAAATGCATTTGACATTTTTCTAATTTTTCATTTTTGCAGAAAATAGATTTGAGCTTTCCTTAGTTGATCAACAGATATTGAGCTTCCTATCTAAAGGTAGTGAACCAGTCATATATTTAATCAGGTGCTTCAGAATGGTTCTCCTTTTTATAACACGTGGTTTTCAAATTGCAAAGAGAAATGGTGTGTTTTGGTTGATGTAGAGCAAAGTGAAACTCTCTGATCTGAATCCTCACTGCCTTAGCTGCTCCCAATATCATTGTTCTCATCATCTGGCACCTGAGTAATTTCAGAGTTCTCTAAAAAGATCACATTTGTATCCACATCTGGAGCTAACATGTAATTTAACCTGCATGATGCAGAATGCAGAAAAACTCCTGCTTTACACTTAAAATAAAAAACTATTCCTGAAACAGAGGTCTCCCAAATAAACGAACTGTGGTCTGATATTCCTTTGTTGATGTGTCCCTTACTTAAAGAGACATATATAGATATAGACACTATGTTTTTGCTGAAAAAAAATCTTTAAACTAGTGTTTTTATTTGACCCTTTAAGACCAAAACATTGTATGATGAGCAGACCGACACCTCAGTAGTTCAGCACAATGCATCTATAAGTCTATAGCCTGTTTTCCTGAATTTACTTTGGGTAGGAAGTTGCCGTGCTGTTTGGCAGATGTTACGCCAAGGGCGTCCTGGTTAAAGGGGAACGCTGTTTTTTTTACAATGGACTCTTGATTTTACGTTATTACATCATGTTCTACACACCCATATGAGTTTTGTATCATTTGGAGCTGTTCTGAAGATATTCTGTTAGGTTATATTCAAGTAACGTCTTCCTATGGGCAATGGACTTGAAGACACAAACTGAACTGTTCATAATTTATCATTTATGGTAAGCGAGCATTCATAACATGTAGGCAAATCACTGTCCCCCAGACATCCGCGGTTATATTTTTTATATTTATATTTTTTAAAAACAAAGAGGCGTGTGTATGACATAATCCGCACGCCGGACTGGATTAGTGACAGGCAGCCCGGGCCACAGGTGGCTACGCTCTGCCCCTTCTATTTGTTCGGCTAGCTAATCTGAATCGTTCAATTCCATTTCGAGCGCAAGATCATCTGTAGTAGTAGACCTAGACATCTTCCATGTGAGTAAAACTAGCAGCAGTTCAGCGGACAGGATGAATGAATGGTAGCCGGCACACGCTGATGATGTCATACACTTTGTTTTTAAAAGATATGAATATGAAAAATATAACCGCAGATGTCTGGGGGACAGTGATTCGCCTACATGTTATGAATGCTGGCGTACCATAAAGAATAAATTATGAACAGTTAAGTTTGTGCCTTCAAGTGGTTGAAATGTAATAGTATGTCACAACATTAAAATCCAGTATACCCTCACATCGTAGCTCATAAAGTCACGCTTACAATAACAGTGTAACTGTGTTAATTAGATGAGACAAAGAGGGTGGGACAGCACCTTCTTCTTCTGCCAGTAAAATTATTTCTTATGCCTTTTGGATGGGTGACAGAGGGACCACACTCCCAGCTCTGTCTGTTCTCTTGCTGTGTGTCACCTTCTCAAGACAGATCCAAGATCGGTGTCTGCATGTGTGTGTGAGAGAGAGAGATGAGGATGAAGAGTATTAGCCAGTTCCCCGCTGATAAAGCTGCGAGCGTGAGCTGCCAGAGGAGAGGGGGTAATTATGGGACCTGTTGTGTTGAAGGAAAGCCAGGCCACCGAGGAGGGATTAAGGCCGTCAATCTCCTGTTTCCCTTCAGTTTAGTTCTACCTTCAACCAGCTAATTTTTAGCATTCAACTGAGCTACTCCATTGCAACATTAGTTATTTTAACACTTTATGAACAAAGGGGAACATTTGAAATAAATTATAAAATTAAGACAGAGCTAAAGAATATCCCCTGTGGCTCTTAAAACTGTTCCTTTAATATTCTGCTTAACCCCCTTTCATGAAAATGCACAAGTGCTTTCGGGTTTTTCATCTGTAAAGAAAAAAATATATTTTTAGTTTGTTTTAACCACAGCATACTTGTCTTGTACATCTAAAACTTAAAATGTCCCCATTTTTCTGTACAAATTTATGTAGCAGAGTGGGAACGAAGAAAAACGAACAACAACTTTTCAAATCAAATCACTGATACTGAGTTGGCAGGACTTTGACTAGGCCCTTCTCATGAATGGAAACATTTTCACTGAAATCTTTCAATTTCTTTTAACATTGCATGACTTGTTGTATCCATAAACTGTGTGCAGCTTCTTTGTCCAATCTTTAAAAAAGCCTCTCTTTAGCAGCTGCCATCTACAATTTTCACTTTGCGTTAAGATCATGATCAGGGTGATGAACGGTGTTCGTTTTCTGCAAAGAGAGTGTAGGTTTTTAATCTCATCTAAAAGATTCTTTAAACTGTGTTAGGCAGAAAATGGGACCTCGTGTCTCTTTCTGTCAAAAATGATTATTCGTTCATAAAGGCCAGATTTATGTACTGCATCACTGATAAATGTCATGTAATTGATTGATTATCTGAGCTTTGGATTTTCCAACACTTGCAGAGTTACCATTGGCTTCTAGATTGCATCTTTGATTATTGCTTAGGTCGAAATTCTTGTATAGTCATTGCATGCTTTTTGTTTCCAGATGATGATCCCTTCTTCTTAAGATGTTTAAAACTGACCTGTGTCTTTTTTAAACTCCCATAAACTTCCATTACTAATGAGATCCTTAGTCTCACTTGCTCAAAAATCTTAAACAAACACATGTGGGGTTATCGTACTGATTATGGAGTATGGTTTCACTAGATTCAATTTCGAAGTATTAAACCAAACCGAATATAAATGAGCAGAATAATTTATGTGATTTTATTTTTCTAAAACAAAAAGTCACTTTTTATGTTGTATTTTGTTTAGGCTTCCGATCAAACATAACATGCTTTTAACATAAGCAGATAAAAAAAAGGAAACCTGCCATAGTGTGATGCAGAGCTCCATCTTATTGATTTTTTTTTTTTTTTTTTTATGAATTTTTTTCTGTAACTGTGCCTGGATTTTTTTAAGATCACGTCTTAACGTCCACTGAGTGGCCGTTTATTTATTTACATCAAACATAGCAGTAAACTTGAAAATAACACACCGGTCAGGCTTTTAACAATATAGACATGTTATACAACTTTAGATAGCTTAAATTTTTTACAATTGAACTGCCAAGTTCTTTTTATGGAAACCATGAGCACCAAAGCACAATTAGTAAAGATATAGCAGCATGTTATCTCATCTTTATCTATATCTCAATTCTTTAAATAAAGCTTTGACTTCCTGCCTTTAAAGCATTACTGGGGCCGTATTATAAATTCAATCTTAGATTGTTTATAATTCATTTGTCCAAAAGGGTCCACAAATAAAAAGTAATCCAGCATATTCATAATAACAACATTCCATGATGAGAAAACCGCTACATAAAGTAAGTTTTTTACCATCAGAAAGGTTCTATCAAACATCTTCTTAATACCATAGCTTATACAAACATTTTGGGTCAATGTTGAGTATGTTTGTTTTCCTCATCTTTCAGTCTACAAAACATAATTGTCCCCGCCAACTTCGTTTTGAGATTTGATGCCGGGACAGGCCTCGAAGCGACACAAGCGCTCCCTTTCAGCTGCCTTCCTTATACATTATTCACCTTGTATTATGGCTGATAAAGTCCAGCAGCTGTTGGTTAAGTCTGAGCGCAATGTTTGGCTCTCTAGGCAATGAACTAACCTTTAAAACAAGGGTAAGCATGGTTAATTTGAATAGTGCAGCCCTGATGCATTGCCGGTGTTCTGTCAGATCTGCATACCCATCAGAACAGCATGCGCAAGACGTCAGATTTGCATACGTCTAGCATAAGTCCACCAGGCTACTTTATTTATGCGTGATATGATAAACAAAAAGTTGTAGTCGAAGGTTAACACACAAACTTACCAGAAAAGCATACCGGATGTCAAGTAGGATCGTTTATTTCTGCATGATGTAACAAAGAAAAAGGTTTTAGTCTGAGGTAAACTGAATTTAAAGCTACACTGCTTTAAACGCCAGACAGTCTCGTTTTCTGTGTTCCCTACTTCACACCCCGACATAGAAGCTAACCTGTCTGATTGTCATACAACGGTTAACTGTATGCTGATCTTGACAGGCTGATCTGCAAATTTAACAGAAGTTGTTTAAGTGTCCCTTTCTAAATGTGTATTACTATGGGTATGCTTGTCTGACGGGGTATGCTGACCTGAAGGGAACACCGGGCGTAAACGGGACACAGGCATATTAGTGACTGGATCATTACACAATGTTAGATAATTAGATGGAAAGTTAGAAAAATGAAAAAAAAATTGCTTCAAAAATGTTTTGTGGCCAAAGCTGTTGTGTAAAAGTGATAAGAACAATTTGGAATAATTTGGCATATTTGGAGAGGTTTGGAGATGATTGTGACACAAGAGGTTAAAAGTCTCATACCTCTGGAACTTTTATACCTAGAGGTCTGAAATTTTCTGCAGTTGTTGACATAATGCAAAATAAATCTAAAACAATGACTCCTACCTATTTTCAAGCATGTCTTTGTTACTGCTATTAAAAAAAGACCTATTTTGGAGAAGAATTAAAAACAACTATGAGTCATGTTTGAACTGCTGTAGTTTCGGCTGTGTTTTAATCACACTATTTTCATTTTCAGAAACTAGAAGGCATTAGCTTTCAAATGATGTGTCATGACGTGCAATTTGGGCTAAAAGATCCTTAGCTATTTGCATTTAGACCATCTACTAAGGTCCCAATACGTGTGAAGGGTAACGCTAAGTCTGAATATTCCAACATGCTCTTCTGGTTATTTTTTCCTGTACTTTTCTCTATTTTTGCTTTTACCAAGCATACCCTACAGGTATATGAAAGCCCCTGCGCAAACCATACACGTCCCCCAACACACACACCTACACGCACAAATGCCATTGTACTGAGAAAAAGGAGAACTTTGACAGCTCCATTACAAACCCCGCACTGGCCAATTATCTGTTTTAGGGTGATTGTCTGCCCTCCTCTACCACCAGGCCGCCTTTGATCCCAGTCATCCCTCCCTGTGTCATGCTAGATCTGTGTGTGCAGGTATAATATTTCCACCTGGAAGCTTGAAAACTTCCTTTCAAGTTCCACTTGAATCATCGCTGCTGCCTTTAGAGGCGTGGAACAAACTGCTTCCTCCTTCTCTATAGCTTCTGATGAATCATTTATAATTTTTTTACCCTTATTATCTCATCTTCTCATTCTTTTTTATCCTCCCTACCCCACAACCTGGGACTCTGAAAATTGGGTATCTTTGAATTACGCTGATTGTAAGTGGCAGATGGGAATTAAATAGGTTGAAGTAAATGCAGGGGGAAAGAGGAAAACACACAAAGAAGTCTCAAAACAGAGGCTGAGTAAAACATAAGCGATGGGACAAAAAGTTAGAATCACAAAGTAAAGGGTGAGAAAAAGAATGACAGAGGTCCCTGCTGGTGGTTTGTTTGATCTGAATGGTAGTTATCCCAAGCTCTTTGTATGGTTCAATCATCAGTGTTGATTCATCCAAATGGATACCAGAACAAACCAGTAGTTCATAGTACAGTAACTGTATTCTATTCCCCAACATTATCCTAATACAAACCAGATTCACATAATCATTCACACATAATTTTTCACTGCATATACTCTGTCAGCCTTTCCTCAGTGTCTCAAATTATTCTGATGAGGCCATCATAAAAGCAGCTGGAAAATGGCAAATTGTCTTAAATTGCTGACTGAATAAACTTGTAGAGCAATCTGTGTCTCTTTATGTCATAACAGCATCAAAAGGTGCATTTCCAATGGTGGAACCTTTTCCAACCGCCAGGGTGGTTTTCTGGGGCCATTCTTCTGCTCCTGTTATTTCCAGTGATGAAACCAGAGCCCAAACAAAAGACAAAGTATATTAAAAATAAGAAAAAACAATTGCATTGTCTTATTTTAAGTGAATATTATCGTATTTTAAGAGTACACATACTCATTCCATTGGCAAATCATTTTATTTACCCACTCAAATTAAGGGTAAATACACTTAATTTAAGACATTTTTACTCATTTTTAGTTCGTTTTTGTAGTGAACTCATCAAAATCTTTTTAAATTTCAGCCCACAAAGTTTGTTTGGTAGATGGGGAGGTCTAGGGTAACATGTATACTAGTGTTTCTTTAGGTTTAGGGGTTAGGGTTAGTGTAATGAATGGGTTAGTGGTAGGTTTGTACTTTACAGTTAAGCCAGGGATACACTGTATGATTTTTTGCCGTTTTCTGGCCGATTCTCCAGTCGTGTGAGAATTTTTTCGATCGGGTCGAGTTACAGCCTTCTTGTGCACCCTGCGTCATGTAGTAAACAGGGGGTAACGAGGGGCGATTAGCCTCTCATGACAACCTCCCTATCAGGAATAGTAAGGTCGGGAGAAAATCAAACATGTCCGAAATTCAGTCGGCTATCGAAAGGTGTTAATGGACAAATCCTGCTGATAAAGCAGAGCTACGAGCGTCTACGAGATGATTTACTACAACCTTGAGCAATAGGCATGTGCAAACAGGGGTAGTTCTTCCTCTTCCAGGTTGACAAGTCCGACCAGAGTCATCTCTCTGAGCTGAGTCTGACGTGTGGTTTGTAGACCTGCGATGTGAGCAGGTAGATCGAATCAGAGCGTCAGGCCGCACAGTATGAGAACATAAATCGTAAGCTATGAACTTTTAAAACCTGTGGTTTTGTCTTACATTTTGAGCTGTAGCTGCGTACAACGATTGAAAATAGTGTATGCCCGGCGTTAATACAATCTTTTTTTTGCAAGTTCCTGCTAGAACATTTCCCTGCTTGACCAAACATTAATGGTTGACAAGCTGGATTTGAGACTGAATTTCAAAAAATCCATTCAACATTGACTTGATTTACATAAAAACCTTGTTTTAGAACCCAAAGTGGAAATACATGCAACTGATGGTTAAGTGTTGAAGCCAAAATCCTGTAATTTAAGTTTGAGCATAAAAATTGTTTTGGTTCCTTAAAATGTACCTAAGAAAAAATATCTATGTATCAGTTCTGTAAAGGACAGTTACCTCTTACTACTTAAATATTTGTGTTTGTGGGAGCTGTTAAGAGGGATGTCGGAATCCCTGCTGATGTGTAGTAACATTCAACCAGAAAGCATTAAGCATACAGCATGTTTTTAAAGAAAAATAAAGGGAAAAAAAATATCATGCCCTTTCTAACTGCCCGTAACTTAGCCAACTCTGGCACCAGAAGGCACTCTGCCTCAGCTGGCTGCCCATCTCCCTAACTGACTGTACTCATTACCCAACCCAAATGATCTTTTAGGCTCCATCCAGCACCATGTCAATTTCACCCTTCTTTTACCCAGCTAAACAGCAGGCTCTTAAGTCGGGCTGCTGCAAATCTGATGCCAAGGGGGAAGGATCCCACCGGACATAGGGTTTGCCTGTGTGAGGTACATCTCAATCAGCAGGGGCACGAACCAGAGAGACTCCCTCTTTCCATCCCTTCACCACCCCTCATTGGCACCACAGCCTGTCTTTCACTCTCCTTCCATCCCCTTCTGCGGCTCCCACTGTCCTCACTTGAATGAAGGGAAACACACTCAGCTCTCCCCAAAAATAAGGAGTGAGAAAAGAATGCCAGGCTGAATAAACACTTGGATAAGTAGGCAGAGGGTGAGGAGGATGACAGTCGGAATGGCAGAGCTTAACAGGGACACTGATGGCTTCATACAACAGCACGGAAGGAAGTGTTCCTTCCCTTGCACACTTCTCTGTGGGTCTGACACCTCGCCTGGCTGCATCTGCCCCTGCTAGCCATTGCAAAAACAGAGGAAGTTAAGATTCTTGAAAAAATGTACTAAACTGGAGGCTGAAGATGGGAGAGGGAAAGCAGACAGAAGGGACTGGTCCAGCCAGGCCAGGGCATTATCACAGCAGGGGGTGAGGAGGACAGAAAAGAGGATGATACTCAGTAGTTGCATTCCTCTGCCCATCTCCTCTCATCGTTATTTTATTTCACTCTACTACTTGAAACCCTTGTCTTTATTTTCCCATTTCTTTAAATTGATTCTCAAGGCATATTTAAACTCAAAAACAAAACAATTCAATTCAGTTGGTTTATATAGCGCCAATTCACACTACATGTCATCTCAAGGCACTTTACAATTCAAACAGACCATAGAGTCAAATTGGTTCAAAGTTTCTATCTAAAGAAAAGTAGTTAATTGCATCGACTCGTTGACTCGAAGGCCATCTCTCCCAACCAGCATTCTTGTAGCAACAGTGAAGAGGAAAAGCTCAATTTAAACTTTAAGAAACCTCCAGCAGAACCAGGCTCAGTGTGAGCGGCTATCTGCCGAGGCCGACTGGGGTTCAATGAGACAGAAGAGAACATACAGAAAGAAGCAGAGATACAAAAGGCAACCTTCAACCAGCTTGCCAGGCGGCCCAGTCCAGGAAACACACAGCCAGGCAGACGAGCTCCGAGCCAGCTCCTATGTTAGAGGATGAAGAGAGCACTTCCAGCCAGTCAAAGAAACAGGACTAAACTGCAAAAAAGGCAGAGCTCGAACATCTATAAACAAAGATGCTGATGGCAGCAGCACAGTCGATATTTCTCTCAAGGATGGTGTCACAGCCACATAGGAAGAGACCAACACAAGAATGGACAATGTTACTTGTTGTTGGGAGGTTGTTGGTTGTGAATGATACTAATTCCTCATATATAACATTATGGTACAGAATGAATGAAAGTACCTAAAACTAAACCTGAACCTTGGCTAAACCACCACACAAGAACTCTCAGGCATGCAATGCCGTCAAGCTGCAGGTTTCATTTCAGATGTTAAAAGACTGTTGGCAAAATTATCAAAATGCTAAAGAAGTCATTTCTCAGACCATATCATTGCAAGCTGTTACAATCCTTGTTTTTAGGACAATCAACCTTGTTCTAAATGCCCCCCTACAAAAAGTGATCGTTGTATCTCCTACTGTTTGTGAAACTTTTCTCTAGAAGAGATCACAGCCCATCAACCTCTGTTTCTAGCTCGTCTATTTTAACCAGTTTGAGCCTGTGACCCTGGCTTCTCTCAATGAGATTGTTTTTTTGTTTGTTTTTTAAAGCCTGCTGGCTCTCCATATGATTCTGTTCCACTTCTACTTTTCAAGGAGATCTTTCCCATTCTGGGTTACTCTGTTATTGCTATTGTGAACGGGGTTTACTTTAAAAATCTGCTCCTGATCCCACAGTTCTTTGAAAATATAGGCCAATTTCTATATTTCCTTGGAGGAGGATGAGAGCCCACCTGCCCCCACCCATCCTCACGACCTTCTACAGAAGCACCATAGAGAGCATTCTGACCGGCTGTCTCACTGTGTGGTGTTGGGTCTGCAGCGCCTCAGACTGGAAGAAGGGGAGAAGAGTGGTCAGAACAGCAGAGAGGATCATCAGGGCCCTTCTTCCCTCCATAAAAGAAATTTCATTCCAAGCCTGTAACATCATCAATGACCCCTCAAATCCCCACCATGGACTGTTCTCCCTGCTGCCCTCTGGGAAGAGGCTTTGCAGCATTGGATGCAGGTTCTGCAACATCTTTTTTCTTGCTGCCATGACACTGTTGAACTGTTTAAAACTCTCATAAAGTCACAAATCGAGACTCTGCATCACAATGTAAACATCATATTTGCACTACATGGTGAATTTTAAAATCCCTTTAAATAGAACTCAGCTCAGTGTTCTACTGCATTTTGCATATTTACCATATTTTGCGTATTTACCATATTTATTTATTTATTTTACACTGCTCTAATCTTTCGACATCAATGCCTTTTGCACCATGTCTCTCCTACACTGTTTACATTGATCACTGCTGCACTTTCACTGCTAAGCTGCTTCTTTACTGTTGAAAGGCTGTATGCATTGAAATTAAATTTTGTATTCATTCTGTGCATACGAAATGACAATGAAGTTTGTCTAAGTCTAAGTCTCTAAGTCTAAGTTACAGCATCAGAACAGATTACTTAAAGTAGCTCAACAAACTAAAAACGAATGTAGACTTTATTCTACTCTAGACTACTCTAGAACCTTTGGAGATTATTTCATGAAGAATAATTCTTCATAAAGTGAAGAATATCTTGGACAACAGTGACTATCTTCTTTGACAGACTGTTAAACAACAACTGGGAGTCTTTTCAACATACAGATAACTGGTTAAAATTCAACCTGTTAATTACTATAACAGTTGATTTCCACTTTGATCAATAAATTATGTTTGAATGAATTCAATAAAATTCAACTACTACCAAAACAAAAACAAAAATCATATCATTTTTTTCATTACTGTAGAACTTAACAGTCAGGAACAGAGAGGAAATCTAAAATTTTATAGAAGATTTTAATCTTATATAGGCAGCATACAACTGCCATCCCTTCTATCTGCTGTTTACATCTCCTCTCATCCTTTACACACAAAGACTTGCCTGTAGCCCTCCATGCATCCTCAGCTGCTGCAGGGTGTTTCAGACTGACCCACTTTCCTCAGTCCAAATCAGCTTGATGTTTGACTTAAGACATAGACGCTTGAAATGTGTTAGCAAACACTAAAAGTATAGATAATAGAAAAACTGTTATTTCTTCATACCTTAAATTATATATATTAATTGTGTGATTTAAAAAAATGGGCAAACATATAAAAATGTAATAAGAATTAAAAACTTGCGTAGAGATTTTTTTGTTTGTATTTATGTAGAGACAGGACCATTTTTTCAGAAGACAGCTTTGTGATTAATTACGTTTTTCTATGCACATTGTGTCTATAAACCAATGCTTGTGAGCCCTATCCTGTCCTCTAGTCCCCCCTTGGGTGATGAGTGTCATTGCTGTCACTGTCACAGCTGACCCGCTCAGCAGCAGCACAGACTGAGTGCCGCCTGTTCAATGCAGACATGTCAGCAGATTTTCAGAGCCCCATGTGAATGTGTGTGTGTTTGTGCTTGCCCTTGCCTACCTCTGTGCTTTCTCTCTGCAATGCATGGAAAATGAAAAGCGCTGTGTCGGGAATTTCTGTGGCCCAGAGTTTCCATGTGTGGATGAAGGGGAATTAACATGCACCACTAGCTCCTCAATCCAATGTTGGATCACTGCTTAGAAGACATTAAAAGTGGAAATATTTGTAATGATACTCCGTATTTTTTTTTTTTTTTCTTGTTATGTACTGGAATTGAACAAGTCACAGTTATTTCAGGTGGTATCTCTGAAAGCACTTTATTTAAGATACCCCCTAAGAAAATTGCAAGGTTACTTTAACTATTTTTCTTCTGTTGTGCAGAATGATTTTTTAATGCTATGTTTTGAAAAGTTGAGGTAACCTGATTTTTTTTTCAGTCACCATCACTTTTAACTTTATACAAATACACAAATGGCATAACGGTTTGTGAAGCTAACACCTGTTCTGACATTATGTCATACTTTAAAAATTACCTGCACAGGATACCCCGCTCTATCTATTCCAAGAGTGATTTTATTATGTATTAAGAATATGTGTCCCATCAGTTTACTCAATTCTGTTCAATTTTCAGCTAGCTGATCCATAATGTTAGCCTGACGTAGTCCGACTCAATTCTAGTCAGAATATGAGTCTGATACTGCTCCATAGAGCTGTGATTATGGGGCGTGTTTCGAACGAACCAGGAAAAAAAATGCCTCTGCACTCAATTGGATAGACCTACAACCAATAAAAGCAACGGAGTGCGTGACGTATGTTAAGCGAGGCATAGTTGTTGTCCACAAAAATCAAAGCGTGCAGTTGCACGCCTATAATAAGAAGATGAGACTTGATCGCGTTTCTCTGTTCCTCTTTTAAAATTAATTTGCTGTCGATATCTTCTAGAACAGACCTAATAGCAGAATCTACTCACCTAAACTCTCCAGCGGCAGCCATTATTGTTGTAACCCAAGCGCGCATTGGTCACGTGGTTGATTACATTACTGTTGGTCATCTGTCCATCATCATATAAAGCCCGCCCTGACAATTTGATTGGATCGCCTGACAGTGGGCGATAATACTCGCGCTACTATGGAGCAGAGCCAGACCGAACTTCCCGACCTCAAACTTTGTGGGCGGGACTAAGTTCGGAATGGCACCCAGGCTACGATAATGTCATCTAAATACGAAGAAAATTATGTTAAAGAACAACTCAGGAACATGATACTGGAATTTGTTTTCCAAGTTTGAAGACGTTTTGCTTCCTATCCAGGAAGCTGTCTCAATTCAAAATCAGGATCAATATTGAATTGAGACAGCTTCCTGGATGGGATGTGAATGTCTTAAAATTTGAAAACAAAGTCCAGTGGTTGTCTTTTTCACTTTTTTGGAATGACTATAAACTGGATGATTGAGAATCTTCACCAGCATGCTACAGGAACCCTCACAGACACAAGTGAAGCCAGTTACCTCATCATGAACTTTAAATGCATCAAATGAAATAAATAACCGAGAGTAACTGCTCCATAATCAAAAAATATCAAGCTCAAATATGTTTTTCAGGCACATACAGCCTTCTAGAGAAACATTCTGTGCTCATGGTTAATTTTACAGTGACATGAAGTTTGTTGGAGTCAAACTAATACTTTCAAACCTAAAGTCACTATACTGCCTAACAAACATGGTGGTGGTAGCATAATACCACAGGTTAGAGGCAGTTGTGCAGTAAAAAGTGTGGATTTCATAATGAAGAATTAGGATCACAAACAATAATTCACTTACAATTAAAATGAATAACTAGATTTCTGAAACCTAAATACATGGGTGTTTCAACAGGGTAATTATTCCAAGCACACATTGAAACTTTTTGTGGAGTCGGATCAGAGTATGGTGTAGTAGAAGAGCAGATCTCATATACACAAGTTATTCGGTCTGTGGCATAACTCAAGCCTAAATATGACTTTAAATTAACTTTTCTATTACTAAAATAAAGTTTGCTAAAATGATAGGTTGTTGATGTCTACACAAAATATCATCAGTGTGCAATTTGCTAAGGGACAATGATCCAAGTAAATTTAATGCACTGTACGTGTATATAGTTTCATGTATTCCTTTTTGGTAGTTCTGCCCCCATGAAAATAAAAATGTCCACAGAATTATAAAACTTGTGCAGCCATTTATTAATTTTTTTATATATATCTTTGTGATGTAGTGTGTTATATTTTCAGTCAAGCTTCCACATGCAAACAGTTTAGATGCATCATTGGTGATAAAGAAAATAAAGAAATATTGCAGATGATGAGTGGGTGGGAATTTCTAATTAAAACTGTGTGTAGAGGGAGGATCTATATGCAAGCCCTGTATGTCCTCTTTCCATGTGAGAGCTGTGTGGGACAAAGGCTAAAGGCCAGATATATAAATATAGTTTTTTTTTAACCAGTTATAAATTCTCTACATAAATGCTTTGTTTTTTTTTTCACTTTTTCTTATCTTTTTTCAAAATATGTGGGAGATATGTTTACCTAACAAAATAAGCCTGCTGACATGGAATCAATAAATTGCAAAGCAATGAAATAAAACCGCAGAATTGAGTTGTCACCATCCTTGTGCAACTGTTTTTATATATTTCACTCACAAACTAACAAGCCCAATTTCACACAGAGACTAAATTCCCCAGTCGCTTTCTTGCGATGCAGTCTGTTAACAGCCCCTTGGGCAATGTGTGTCCATGTGTGCTCTTACCATATCTGTGTGTTATGGTGCATTCTGTTCATTCTGTAGTACTGGGCTCCTGCCGGAGGAACGAGGCTTGGCTTTCATAGCAGTGCTTTGCAGCCAAACACAGAAAATGTTCTGCCAGCTTTATCTAATGTCTTCTCAAACACTTAAAATTCCATCTTAACTTGCACAACAACTTCTGCTCAAGGAACTCTTTTTCCTTTTTGTATCTAACCCCTGCTGCTCCACAACTTGTTCACAAAACGTCTATTGTTTCTTTAAGGTTTTTTGCTTTGACATAAAAATTTTACAGGGTACCTTTGGGATGCAGGTTTATCCTCAGGGTAAAGAAGCTGACGTGAGTAGTCCTTTCAGGTTGTGAGTAAAGATGTCTCTTCCAGTTTGTCTTCCAAAAGTATAAATACCCTCTAAAATTAAGTTTGATGTGGTTGGATAAACCAACACCCAATAATTTTGAAGGGACATAAAAAGGATGTGGCGTTAAGTTGTACCAAGCTCCATTTTTATTTAATACTTCTAAATACGTAACATACACTTGTAAACAGAATGGGAATTCATTAACATAGTTTACGGGACCATTGCTTTTTAACACAAGTTTTGTAGGTGATGAAGAATATGTGGAACAAAGTGCCCTGCTAGAAGAGCAGGTCTGACAAGAACTCATTTGGCCATCCAAACATTTTTTATGGTGGAAAACTTACACTACACATTATGCAAATCATGATTCCCATTGAGAAGCATGGTGGCAGTAGTATTATTCCAAGGGAAACCTTTTTTTTTTTTTTAGCAGAGACAAGAAAGCTGTCAGAGTTAGTTTTTAAGACAGATGGACTCCAATGTAAGACAATCCTGTTAGAGGCTGGTAACTGGATTGAGTCATTCTTCAACTGGAAGGTTGTAAGTTCTATTCCAGCTTCTCTCTGTCATATAATAATAATAATAAAATAATTTAACTTTATTGATCTCACAATGGAGAAATTTTACCTCTGCGTTTAACCTATCCCCTTGGGTAGCAGTGGGCTTCCATTGTGTGGCGCACAGGGAGCCCTAACCACGAGGCCACCCACTTCCCCAAAGGGGGAAGTAAACTTGCCCCTTGGCAACTAACTTAGTGATCTGCATAACAGTGAATGAATGTTGGAGCATTAGGAATTGTGACTGGGTGAATGTTGCTAAAGGCTGATTTATACTCAGAAACGAGGTTGTCTGCATGTGTGTCGCAGTTAACATAGATACTCCCCCCCCCCTTCCGCAGACACTCTGGTGCACCTCTCTATAATTGAAGGTAACCGCAGACAGTGCTGCAGACAGGAGGCCTCTGATTGGTCAAATCTGCATCCGCTCTACACTATGCGTATTTCCTGTTTGGTACCTTACTGGGTTGTTTTGTTTGTTTTAACGGCTATGGTGGAAAACAACTCGTGAAGTTGGACCAGCTAGAAAAGTGAGGTGCACGAGAACGGTGGGGCCCTTTTTCCACCTGGATCCCCGCTATTTTTCACCCTCATGACCCTCAGTTGTCGCACAAACTTGCCCCTTGCATTTTACCACTTCCTTACCGCCCCAGTGGTATTTAGACCTAGAGCTAGTTCGTGATTGTCCCTCTTGCGTTGTGCCGTGGAATAACATAGCTCAGGCCACGCTTCAAAACTGGCCATAAATCAAAGAGTATAACCAGCCCTTAACCGGTAAAGCACTATGAATGGTCTGTTTGATTTGAAGAGAGTTGTGTTGTGACAATTCAGTTAATTTGCCATTTCATTTACCAATTACCTTAAACCAGGACAGCACTACTAAACATATCAACACTGTGCCAATGTCCAGAACTAAAGCCATTTAAGAAGCAGCAGCAGGGCTTGAAATTCCGGTTTATACATAAGTGGTGACAGAGCTTTTGCTTAGAATAACAGGGATAAAATGCAATATGTTGCCCATTTATTGGCTGGGGGATATTAAGCTGAGCCCATAAAATACTTAAGACTAACTGCACTGCAGGTAGAGACAGGAAAAAATGGAGCCTAAATTCCCCCCACCTGCCACCCTGGGTCAGGCAGCAGCTCCATAACATTCCATAGAAAAGGCAATTCAAGAGACTCAAGCTGCAGGTACAACTAAACTTTTAAGGTTTGTTAGTGCTCTGATGGTTCAAAGAAGTAACAGTTTTAGTAAGGGATCTGTATATGTGTATATATATATATATATATATATATATGTATATATATATATATATATATATATATATATATATATATACCGATATACTGAGCTGTGTGACATAGTGTTCACTCATTCACTCATTCATTCAGCATGACCCAGGACTACATGCCGTTTGGAGAAGGCACCCTACAAACCTGAGACCACATTGGCCGAGGCTTTTTAGCTGGCCTGGTTTGTCACTGATTTATTTGCAGCATATAAGAAAATGATAAAACAAACATCCTTTGATGTGCAAAATTCCTGCACAATATGCTAAAACCAGGAATATAGTTAAAAATAGAAGAAAATGGCGACTTAGGTTCTTGGCTCCTTAAAAAAGTTATATGATCGGATCTGCCTCATAGGGATTCTAGCAACAATCTTGGCAGTTTAAATTTATACCTATCCATGCACACCACATATATGTATAACTCTTTTTCTGTCAGTACTTGCATCCATTATCTTTTCACTCCATGTCTGGTAAACCCAGATGCCAGAGATTAGCCATTCTTATCACAGATCAGACTTCCGTTCAGCTGAGAGTAACTCTTGGAAGTTTTGAAATTCCAGGTTCCTTAAGGCCTTGGGGAAAGTTTATGATCATTCATCAACACCCACAGGACAGTAGTTTATACGTTTGAACTAATCAGATAAGAAAGAATTATGACAATGATGTATAAACAAAAAACATTACTGCTTTAACAGAAAAAGTGTGTTCATTCATAGCACATATGTGTTTCTACCTGTCTACTATCTCTGAATAAACAAAACAAGACACTATGCAAAATGATGGTGCAACTTCCCCACTCCCTTCTCTTGGGTCATTGTGCTTGCAAGGCATCAATCATGTTCATGTCTCCTCACTCACATTTTACAGCCTTTAGGACAATGCAGTTTAGAAACAACACGGCAATCAACTGGTCTGAGTAGCAAATCTAACCGGGCTTTTGCAAGAGGCCAATATAGTAACCCTTTGGATGATTTACACCTGACTGCAGGTTAATGGGGTCTCCATGGCCAATCCCCCTTGTTTACCACCCATAGGACCTTTATTTCAGTGTCTTCTGTCTACCTTTTTTTTTTTGCTTTTACAGTGCTCACCTCTAAGCTTAACACGCCATCTGTCATCTTCCGCCTGAAGAATTAAAATGCTGCTTTCATCTCCATTAAACAAGACTGTCTGTCTCATTCTACCCTCTGTCTCATCTACACTATTTTTTCTCACACACGCCCACATACCATCTTCAGAGACAGCAAGCTCCAGCCCATCCAGCCTGTTGCTTTTCCTCTCCTTACTTGCACTTATAGCGATCACTTATATTTTTTGATGGTTTTTCACTTCAGGGTCTGCTTTTCAGGTCAGGAGGCAGGAATCCTTATGTCATGTATTAGGGGCAGCTCCTAGAGCCCACATTAAAGTAGAGAGAGCTTTACACCTAAAAATTATTTATGATCGATTTTTCATTCTGGCAAAATAAATGTCAAACATTTTTTTTAACCTCCAATATTCTGTTGGCAAATATTAGTCTCATTGAGTCTGCTTTTATTGGGAAAGCATATTAGGACCCAGAAACCTTAGTTCACTCATGTTGAAAGTGACTGAGCTAAGGATGTAATTTGACAGCATTAATGATCCTGCAAACACTTTTCATAACTACACTTTTTCTTAGGTAATATTAGGTAATATAGGTAATAAAGATACTGATAGCATTTGTTTCCTGCTTAAATTTACAAAAATTACATATAAAGATCCTCCCAGTTGACTAACTTGTGGCAAACTCATACACAGTGTTTTTTTTTTACAATTTACAAATTCAAAATAAAAAGGATAAGCAATCTTTTTTTACTTAGCAAAATACCTCTAGATTTTCAGCTTCCTAGATAGGAAGCAAAATATCTTCAAACCTGGAAACAAAGTCCAGTGGTTTTTTTTTTTTTTTATTCTTTTTTGGAATGACTATGACCTGGATGACTGAGGATCTTCACCAGCACATGTTACGTCAGAAGGCTCAGTCTTAGTTGCATCTTACCAAAGCACATAATTCCAGTTATAGTCACTGTAGAGAGTAGTAACCAACACATAACATAACATGCTTGAGACGGTAGGGTTCTCCTAAAGAAGCTGTTAGCATGTCAGTAATATCTAGAGGCTGTCATTGAGACTAGATGACCCCAAAATGCCACTCTTGCCCAGACTATAGGCCAAAGGAAATAGGCCTCTTACTTCTGGGAAACAGAAAATATTGAATTACTCATTAAAACTGCATATAAACACAGATGAACTTAAATATGTGACACATATATATTAAAGGTATAGCTGAGGATTTTTTCCCCGCTGGAATCATTAAAATAAGTGGTCCTCCTAATTGTCAATCTTTCTGGTGATATGTTTACGTAAGGCCGTCCTACGTGTTCATCCCCATCTTCATTTGGAAAGTAAACTTGTATCAATGACGCAAACAACAAACAGAGCATGCACAAGGAGAAATGGGCTCTTGCATGCACTCGCATGGGGATACAGGGTTGTGCAAGTGCAATTATTTTAAAAGGAGGCGATGGCGGGTCTTTTGGAAAATTTGCAAAAATCCCCCATTATACCTTTTGAGCTAGCCATACGTTGTACAATTTTTTGCCGATTTTCCAGTTGGGCGAAAATGTTTCGATCGGCCCGACTTTCAGCTTGATCGTGCGGCATGTGTTGTGTAGTTTACAGGGGGTAACAAGGGGCAATCAGCCACTCACAACCACCTCCCAATCAGGAATTGTAAGATTAGGAGACAATCAAACATGTTTGAAATTCAGTCGATCGTTGTGGGTGTTAAAAAATGTAGGTTCGTAAAAGAACGACTGAATACAAAGAGAGGGATTTTCAATAACAGCTCCTGCAGGAGTGTATGCAGTCGTCTTTTATTAACAGAACATAACACATGGTTACAAAAGAGAGTATTGTTCTGACAGGACAGTTGATCAGGTCATCAGACAGGATGCTCTCCTCTTGACTGAATCACAAGGCAGTGTGGTCTCTTGACTGAATCATAAGACAGAGTGAAGCATCTCCTTGCTTCAATGTTTAGAAGCACACACACATTAATTTTATAATCATTATTGAATAAACCTAACAGTGGGCAAATTGCTTAGTGGGCAGTCACAAACAAGGATTTTTCTTCTTCCTTTCAGATGAAAACACAGAAGCATGGCAAGGTGCGAGTAAAATGCAGTTCTTTCTGTAAAATTGACAGACCTAAGCAGCCACGTTTGCTCAGCCATGTCTTTGTTCAAATACATCGTCTCCTTTTCTTTTTACGGCTTTCAGCACACAAAATAGCACAAATTGCTTAGTGGTTAGGACATAGGGCTTTGAATCCTGAGGTTGTGAGTTCAATCCCCAACTCCCACAGACTGCCACTCTGGGTCCCTGAGCAAGACCCTTAACCCCACACTGCTCCCCGGGCGCTGCACAATGGCAGCTCACTGCTCCCCCCCAAAAAAGGGATGGGTTAATTAGTTAGTTACTTAATTGGGATTATTAGAGTATATAAAATAGAAATAAATAAATAAATTGCCAAGGCAGCCCGTTTTGTCTCTAGTGAGCTTTATATTCCTCTGCTACTCATTGGGCTCTGGATAGACGAGTCCAAGTGGCGCCATCTCACTGCAGAGCTGATTCCGACGTGGTTTATAGACGCACAGTGTGAGCAGGTAGATCCCATCAGAGCGCCGGATCCCACAGTGTGAGAACATATTTTGTGAGCCTTGAGCTTTTAAACCCTGTGGTTTCATCGTACAGTGTGAGTTCTAGCTGCGTGCAACGATAGAAAACATCCTGTATGCCTGGCTTTAGATAAAATGCTTTTATTTATTAACTTTATTTAAAGAGTACACGTAACTTGTATGTTTATTTATTTTTTCCTTAACATAAAGTTTTAAATCACCTATATTTTTTAAGTCTTTATTGTTGTTTAATGTTTAGTGTGAGTTTATATCTGAAATAATAGTGGAATTTATTTTGAGGCTCTTATAACACCATTTCCATGAATGCCAACATCAGTCTCCGTATTTACCAGCAATCACTTAAAAACAATGTGCCATTTATCACTTTTGTGTCAGGTAATGAGGTGCAACACATTGTTCTGTTAGCAAGAACCTTAAGAAACCATCTCATGTTGCAGCTCCCAGACAGAGAGCATCCGCTTTTAAGTAGAGAAACATGAAGACAGAGTTCCGGCAAACCAAAACATCCAAGTTTCTGATGCAGTAGCAGGTGAGACAATGTTTGGGAATGCATCCCGTGATGCTGGTCCATTCAGCTCCTACAGACTGTGGTAGCATGGATGTGATTGATTAATGGCGTAAGTGCTGACAGCGTAGCCTTGATTTACATTTCAGCGTAAGTACCGTAGCTCCTGTCTGCGTCTGTGCCAGCACACATCTGCGGGAAGGCCAGACCCAATCCTGCAGCCAACCTTTATGAATTTTACCAGCTTTTTAACAATCTGGACACCACTCCTCCCAAATGTTGCAGGATTCCTGTGGGCTACTTTTAAATACATGTTTTCTTCCACTTAGTTAACTTTTGTGATGTGCAAACTAAAGCTGGTATGTGGGTCAAACAGCATATCCTGTGCGCTTTATGCAATATACAGGCAGCACATACTTTTAGGTATACATGTGGGTGTTATGTAGCAGAGACTTCATTCTTTCTAAAGAAGGTTAATGATGTGGAGACATAACTCACCAAGTTGTTTGATCTTCATGCTCTTCCGTGGTTAAAATCACACGGCACCTATTTTTGTCCAGAGCCCGATTGACAGCATGACCCTTAAACCCTGACCTTTGCACAGGGTGACATTCTCTGCCTGTTAATGGTAACAGGAAGGTATTAGGGGTGTGGAAAAGAGAGGAGGAGCTGGTTGGGTGCAGCAGGTCAAGCCCAAAATGATGCACTCTGACGCATTGGACACTGGGGATGAAGGGTCCTGTGTTACCCCTTAGACAATACAGCCTCAGTTATTGCTCTATAATTAACCTAATTGATCAGCCCAGTAATTGTTACCATAATAAACTGGTGTAGAGAGACGTCTGTTTGTCGGCATGTTTGCATTTTTACCTTCATGCTTAGCTGGCTATGTGAAACATCACAGGTGTGTTTTTTGCAATTTTGTTGAAGTGTGCAAACACACTATTATGTTTGCAATGCAAGTTTATAAAAACATCTACTAGTTGGATTCTTCAGTTTTAATGAAACAAACTAAATGATTATTAACCATGTTTCATTTTGAAGTGCCGTACAAAGTTAAAACCTGTTTAACATATATTTAAGATTAATCAATTTGCTTGTACAAAGTGATAAATTATTACTGTATTATTTTTGTGATAATGATTTCAAGTCTAATGGTGCAAAAGTGTTGGCCTAGCGGATAAAGCAGTGCACTTGTGCTCTGAGAAGGTTGAAAGTACCAGATTCGATCCCTATAGCCTCCACTCTGGATTCCTGAGCAAGACCCTTAACCCCACACTGCTCCCCAGGCACCACAACAAGGCAGCCCAGTGCTCCCCAATGGGGATGGGTTAAATGCAGAGAGTGAATTTCCCCATTCTTGGACAATAAAGGGATTTACATTAACAAAAGCATTAAAATGGCACAATCATATCCATTACATGACATTTACTTTTATAAATAAATATAGTTATTCATTTAATAAACATACAAAAACAAATAATAAATGAATATCCTTCAGTTCTAAGTCTTAAATGTCCTAGCTGTATCCTGTCTTTGTAATCACCTTCTACAAACTTAAGCTACACATCACATACCCAGTTTCTCCTGGACTTCCCTGATTCTTAGACTTTGGACTTCGTTTGTGTAAAATATCCCACTAAATTTTATGTTATTTTACATATAGTTCTGTACTTTACTTTTTCTTACATTCTGTATCTTTTTGATCTTATCAATCAACCACAATCAATCTTATCAATCACAGCTTCAAAATGCAATGTGTCCAGGTAATTATTAACTAATTTTAGCAAGTAGATGCGTGAAGAAATAAAGCAAAAATTTATTAAATTACTACATTTCTTTAAATGGAAAAACAAACAAACTTGGACTACTATTTTTGGACAAAACGATACAATGATCAGCACACAGCTGCCGTGAATGTAAAGAAAACTACTTACTAGGCCTGAAGTCTGGGTGTAGTGATGAACTCAAACCTGACCCTTCAGAGAAACATTAAGGAAATAAATAAATAATAATAAAAAAAAAACAGCAACAAAGAAATCAACTATATGTATATTTTTAGGTAAATTAAGTGCTGCAACATTGTGTTCACTGTTTTTTCAGCAAAAGACAGACAACTGCACTTGATCCAGAATGCTGCTACCAATGTTCTTAATAAATCTAAGAAATATGAGCACATGACGGCAGGTCTAAAGTCCTTACACTTGCCACTACTTCGACGCCAGAGTGTTTGCCAGTTTGGGGTACTCTAGCCAAGCCTTGTTTATTCTAAATCTTACCTGAGTTTTTGCATTTTGAGTTCTGGTCCTCTAGCCAAGCTGAGATCACATAGAGATTTGCTGAGCGCTTGTTTCTCCCTGAGACTCAACTTTGTTTTTTGCCTTTCGGCAAGAAACCTACCTGCAACTGGACCTTTCCGGACTGCCTTCTCCCAAGTGGGATCAACTGAGTCTTCAACTGAGCGATTCCAAACAGGAGGTTTGGATCCAGCCACCTTTGAGAACGCTGAGATCAATCTCTGAGTAAGGAAATAATCTTCACTACGACCCATTCAAGTACCATAGGAAAACTGAGTTACAACCAGCGGCTGCATCATTCCATTCCGTCCGAGTTTTGGGTAAACCCCGTTCCGCCCTCCACCGAATCCATCAAACTCTGGAAGACCTACACACAGACTGGAGTCTAAGTGTCTCTTCTGCTCTGGAAACGTGAATGGCAACAAATCATCCCCTTCAAGATTAACAACTCCAATTTCCCACTGAGTTGGAATCTAACAGTCTGTCCCTCGTCTTCCAGTTTTCAGTTGAGCAGAGTTCGGCGGAACTCTGCACTGAACTCAAAACACCTTCAATAAAACCCGATGAACTTTTATATTGTGTCTCTCTGTTTTGGCTTCATTGCATGTGGGTCCGAGCCTTAGAAAGAATCATGACACCTAAAGAGAAACCGGGACGCTGCTGTTCTTGTAGTTCTTGGTAGGTGATTCCACCATCTTGGAACAACACATGAAAACAGTCTGGATTATGTTCAGCGTGGTGTAGGCACTGCTAGACGACAATCCATTGCTGATGGAGTGAGCTAAGCAGTTGTGACATAAGCCTTTGCAAGAGGGTTCCAGTTGAGGGGAGCGTACCCTTTTTAGGACTTTCTGGTCTTTTTAGGCTAGCATCAGGGACTTGAATTTGATGCGGGTACCCTGGGGTAACCAATTAAGCTCAATAAACGGAGGGATGACATGAGACTTTTTGGGCTGATTGAAGACCAGGTGTACCACTGTGTTCTGGATCAGTCAGAAGTGTGTTACAATAGTCAAAGTGGGAGATAACCATAGACTGCACCAGGAGCTGGGTAGCATGTTGGGTTAGGGATGGCCAGATCTTCCTTATGTTTAGTAGTGTGAAGCGACAAGATCAAGGAATGGAGGTAACATGATCTTTAAAGGTCTACTGGTCATCAATCACGGTTTCCAAGTTTCTAGCTGCCTTTGATGGAGTCAGAGACAGGGATCCAATCTGGATGTGAATACTGTGGTGTATGGTTGGTTTGGCTGGGAAAACAAGCAGTTCAGTTTTTCAGAGATTCAGTTGGAGGTGATGGGCTCTGAAAATCACTTCATGACCAGATGTAATACCAGAGGATTTTTGTCTTTCACCATCACTCTCCCTTGTGCTTTTTTTTTTTGCTTCTTTTTTTTAAGACTCAAAGAGAATCACAATTTTACTTTATCAGTCTTCTGTCCTCTGAGTATCTGTTTATTAATGTTTTATTGATAGTTCATGCCCAGGTCTGCCCAGCATGCTATATACTCGCAGTATGATTCCAAACATTTAAAAAAAAAAAAGTTTTTGGATTCCTCATGGTCTCGTCTCATTTTAAACTATTTTATCACTCAAACAGTGGTTTGGAGGTCAGGCAGGCAAGAGGTGGCTTTATCAACTTAGAACAAACTGGTTCATAGAGTTAGACTGGGAAATAACAACAATAAATAACAACAATTAGAAGCCTAAATAATTATTATTTGTTTAAATAAAGTTATATAAACTTATTTCAGAAAAAAGGGTAATTGAGACTAAATCAGTCTTTCACTATCCAGTTAAATTCAGTTTATTTATATAACACCAATTCATGCCACATGTCACCTTAAGTCATCTCACAGAAAGAAATAATCAAATCATAAAGACAGAGTGGTTAAAAGTGTTCTAAGTAAACCCAGCTGACAGCGTCATGTCAATGACTTTGCAGGATTCACACCTCCTTGATGTCACAACAGTCAACATATTCTCATTACACAGTATTTCGTACGTTTTGGACGTTTTTCCTCGAAAATACAGATCAGTGAGCATGCGCAGCCAGACAGACGAAAAAAGCAGATCCGCGGACAGACATAAAACTGGGAAAAACAGTGCAATAATCACTTCTTCAGGTCTCTAACTAGGTTGCTTGCTGTTTTGTATCTTAGGGTTAGGGTCAGGGTTAGGGTTAATTCTATGTTAAATTCTATGTTATTTAATGGTGCGTAAGATGCCCATGCGCAAGGATATCTTGTCTCGAGGCAAGACGTAAAAATAAGCCGAAATGCAACGAAAAAAACGTCTAAAACATACAAAATTACGGTGCATAACTTTTTGTACGATTTCATACAAACTAATAATGAGAATACATTGCAACAGTAGACATCGCTTGCATCGTGTTGTCGACTCTCGAGCAATTCCTCACCCTGAGCAAGTATGCAGCAATAGTGGAGAAGACAAACTCTCTTTTAACAAGAAAAGAGAGGAGAATATTAGGTTCCTGATATAACCAGATAATTTGTTATAGATTAAAAGACAGAAAACCAGTGTTCCCAAAGGATGATAGTCTTCACTTTCACTATGAATAAAAGGGCTTCTCAACTTTCATGCTATACTGTAGCCTCTTTTTGCAGCCGACAGTTGTTTGCTTCTCTTATACCTTTTCCACTACCCTCCTACTGAATTGATTTAATACAAATTTTGATTTACTATTATAGAGTTACATACTGATAAATTGTTTGCGTTAATACCATCAGTGTCATGTATATGCCTTAAAACAGAGCAGCTTTAAAAGCCAGTTAAACAATATAATATAGCCTCCAAAAAATCCATCAAACACCCCTAATAACATCATCTATGATTTCCCTCTGGTTATCCTTAAATCACTAGCAGGTACAGCAATTTTCCACACAGATGTGAGTTAAAAAAAGAAAAAGGCCTGCAATGCAGGATAACATGAGGTGTCTTTAGGCATCTTGGTTGTAAGTCTCATGCTATACTAAAAATATAACCATACCAAATCAATTATTTATACAGCACTTTTAAAATGTCATCAAATTGCTGTACATACAAGTGGAAATCATGGTAAAATTAAAATAGACAAGTAAAATACAGACTGCTTAAAATAATTAAGAATGACAAATTATTAAAACACTTAAATTAAAAGTAGCAAAAATTATTTTAAAAACTGTATTAAAAAATATTGGTGGACTAAATCAATGTCCTGCTAAATGTTTGATATGGAAATTATTTCATTAAACTTTCTGATATTGTCTTTAGAAATAAACTCTCAGCATTATCGGTCACAGTCCGCAGTTGACTGGTCAGACAAATAATTTGTCGCTACATAAGTCCTTGGAGTTATGAAGCCATCTTGACTTAGAAGTCAGTCGATGAAGGCTTATGACACATGCAAAAAGTCACAATTGGATTTAGCATTAGAGTTTTTCATTAAAGGGTTTCCTATTTGGACTAATGACATTCTAAGCTATGCAGTTTTGACCATGGTAGTGCAGTATATTTGTGCAAAGATTAATTAGCATTTGTGCTTGTGTTTCATGTTGCAGAAGAAGAGATCGCACATTTGAGTTGAAGAAGTTAGAGAGCATGACCCTAGATTGTTCTAGTTCAACAAGCTTGACCTCAGCATTGTTCTAGAAGCATTCTGGGTTTTAAAACTGCAAAAATCAGTTATGCATTATTTTACCGGCACCACTACGCAAACTGCACTGTAAAAAAACATTATAAAATATCTACTAGTCTATTTATAAAGGCTTCCTTCAGTCTATTTAGTCTGCACCAGCAGACATGTGAGTAATCTGAATCGGGGCTGGTCAAACACAGCATGAGAGGCAAAAGTATTTTCCTGCACTTAGGGGAGAAGCTCATTTTTTTGGTCTTCTGAGGTCTCGTGCTCTGCTGGGTACCAAGAGGACTGCTCAGGTGCTTGGAGATAGATTAAAGCTTATCTGACATAACAGATGACACCAGCTCTGATTAGCACTGAAAGGGACAGACTTCGCATGTGTGTAAGCATGTCTGTATTCCTAGAGTAGGTCAATGAACATGTTAGCATCAATAGAAAGGGGTTGCTCATAGTTCACTGGTTCGCCCTTAGGGGTGAACTAGGCTAACAAAAAAAAATCTTTTTCTGACTTTTTGCAAACAAGATAATCACTGAAATCTGTGAGTGAAACAAAACTATTCCTGTGTGGTGTGTTTAAGGACATACCAAAACTTTCTTGAAAGATTATACATTTTGACAAAATGAGAGATAAGAGGGAAATCACATTTCATCTGTTACTGAAGCAGTCTTTGTCTGCTTTTTTCACCCTGTCTGACTTCCTGAAAGCTGCAGGAATGCCGTCTCATTTTCAGATTTCCTGCCGATAAATCCAGGTGAGTGACAGGGATGACACAGCCTTATCCCGATATTACCAGAAGCTCCTGGAATTCTAACTCCATCAAAGCTGTGGGAACTTCCCAGGCTAAAGCTACCAACATATGAAATTCTCAATCTTACCACCTTAAGTATACATATAATAACAAAAGGGAAAGGTCAATAAAGGAGAAGCTCTGTGTTGGAGCTTTATCTCCTGTTCCATCTGGTTAAAAAAAAATCTGTGGATTCAAAAAGGGAAGAAGAAAGCAGATTAAAAAAAAATGCAGAACTAAATTCCTTCAAAGGTTAATAAACAATAAGCAGATATTTTTGCAATCTCTGTATGAATATAGCTGCTCTATAGAGAACAGGTAAAAAACAAAAAGCAAACTGAAAACTAAGAGTCAGAGCTGACTGGTCATGGAAACTGTGGAGAAGTTTAGATTTGGGTTTGGTATAACTACATCCTAAGCTTTTTAAATTCTCATGAAGCTCTTTTTATTTTTCAAAAATGAAAACAATTCTGCAACAACTGCAAACCATACAAGATATGGCTGTTCATCTTTAATCGAAAGGCCTTGCATGAAGATCATTAACCAGAAAACTGTGGAAACTCTGGAGAGTATTTTAAAAATATTCCATTAAATTATCGGCAGGGCAACAAGTTTTAGTTGTAACTGCACTGAAAACTTTTTATTGCGAACTAATTTAATTTAACTCTTGGTGAAACAATTTGAGAGTATGGAAGAGAGATTATGCAAGAGCAATGATTATAGCTCCAATGGGTTGTAATAGCAGGATTAGGTGTTAGAAGCATTTTCTCACACATGTTTTCCTCTTGCAAAGTGAAAAAAAATATGGTTACACAGCAAAGTCATTTTTCATGCACAAACACATTTACAGTTTTAAGCACTTTAAGGATATTTTTTAGTGCTGATAACATCATAAATGACTGATATCTGGACAAACAAACGTTGCGGAATCTGAACTGCTGCTTGTCTGGCTTTTACATAGTGCTAACCAATGTCTGAAATTGTAAAACTGATCTTTAATTTTATTGCAATTTTCTTGTGAGGAAAAATCCCAATTAAGAAATAACTTCTAAAATGAATAGATCTGATCTTTACAAGATAGCTGAGGACACAGTGATTGAAAAAGTACCACCATCATATTCTGCTCGTTTTCACTTTCTTTTCAAGTCTGAAGTTATTAGAGAATTTTGAAGTTTTACTTCAATATCAAATAAAATATTTCACAAAAAAGTTATTAAATCATGGCCAGTTATGTTGTTTTACATAATGAATTTAATGCGGCCCTATTTCTTAGAAAATTAAGTTAAATTTCATATATATAACATCACTGCTGGACAACGGTGAAATCTGTAAACTCAATAAATCTGTTCATTAGAATGTTTCAATGACAACAGAAGTCAGGTGAAATATGTAGAAAATATAAGTCTGCTAAAAGGTAAAAAAAAGAATAATAATAAAAAAAACATTAATAAGGATTAGGAACTCCATAGGACAACAGTGACAATGTATAACCATCATTGGAAAAACAAACAAAAAAAAAAAACATTGTTGGACCTTCACAAAAATTGCTGGCCAACCAAAATCACTTACAGAATACACTGCCAATTCATCCAGGAGGTCATAAAATACCTAGAGCCTCAGAGCCTGCAGGTCTCACTTGCTTTTAGGTCAGCCTTAATCTTTTATCAATAAGACAGAGACTCAAGCCCCTGTCACACCTTGATAATTTAGACCAGCGAATGCCTGACGTACAAAAAATCTGGCAAAAATGCTGGCATACGTTGGATAAGTTATGGGTATGTTTTGTATAAGTTATGAGCATGACGAAGTGAGCTAAAGCATGCTAAAATACGCTGGCACGTGTCAACTTACGACAAGCGAAATTTTAAGCATGCTCAGAATTTCGCGACGTATGCTCAAAATTTCCAGAAGTATGCCAGCATATGCCATATGTGGGCCATAAGTTACAGGTTAGTTATCTATATGTTAAGTGTAAGTTACTCAAAAGCCATTGTGTCAAGCTTATCCGAAGAGTAACTTGTGCATAACTTACGTAACTTTTCAAGACCTTATCTCCAACGCTTATCAATGTAACTGATGTCTTCCAGATGACCACTGAATTTGTTTCTAACTCACAGCTACTATTTAAAGTTGTAGGGAAGCGGCTGTTCCAACCGTTGCATTTCTGAATTCTCCAGAGTGGTGCCCGACTACATGAGTAAATAAAGTGAATGTGATTGGTCGTTTATCAAGGGGGCGGGATTGTTGTGGCGGAAGGTTCGCAAGCGAGGTTGTTTGTAGCCGGTTTGTCGGAAGCATCTTGTTAACCAGTTAGAAACTTAGTGCTAGTAGGTATGGGAAATGGGAAATTACATTCGGACTAAGTAGCACTTGGCAACGACACTGTCAAGGAATGCTATGGACAGCGGAAACATGCAAGAGGAGAAGAGTTTTGTGCCAGAGGTCATGGATGAGTCTCCTCCGTCATACATTTTTTATTTAGAGGAGGAAAGTGGTGATGAAGATGTTGTGGCAGAGGACGCCAGGGCGGCAGAAGCTTTGTTTGGTGTAAAAGGCTTACAGCCATACATGTTTGAAGTCCTAAATTCTCCACATCCTGTAAGTCTGTATCAGTCTCCACAGCTGTGACTAGACATTAAGCAGGTCAGCAGATTGCACTGCATTATAAAGTAATACTGAATGGATGCAATATAATTGCCTATATCATTGTTCTGTGCTAAAACCCTCTGTCTTTCTTCTTCTATCAAAAATATTCCTGAGCAAATACCCTTATCCCCACACTGCTCCCTGGGAGCCAGACAATGGCAGCCCACTGCTCCCCAAGGGGATGGGTTAAATGCACAAGTGCATTTTGTTGCTCTGTACTTGTGACAGTGTAAAAAAAAAAGATGAGCTTTCATACCTCAGGACCCTAGACTGACCTGAAGTAAGAATGAAAAACCCCTCACAACCTCCTTCATCCTCTCTGCTCCTTATTACTTATGGAAAGAACTCCCACCTTACCCTCCTTCTGCCCTCTTGTCTCCTTCCTCCTCCTTCTCCGTGTATACTGCCCTCCCTCCTTCTTCGGTAGCCCTCCTGCTGCGATGCGGTTGGCTCCTTTGATCTGGCCCAGCACTCTAATTAGAAGGAAGTGAAGTGTGGGCCAGTGAGGTCACCATTACCCGTGACCCCTCTCATCGACCACTCCAAATGTCGTTAGGGAGCGAGACGTTCTCACGGCGTTGACCCGCTGGCCGAGATGGCGGGGGGATCTGGATTGCGTTAGGTACCCCAGTAAAAATCAGGCACAATTTACATCTAATTTGAGCCGCTGCAGAGGTCAGTGTGCGGCATCTCGTTAGTGTCCAGCTGCGGAGAGTTTGGAGGAGCAATGTTAATACTGGGGAAAACTGTAACAAACTTTGTTAGGCCTGCACAACCGGCTAAGGTTAAATCCTCATCATAAACAAAACTATGTGACCCAAATTTGACACGTTCGCCACGCATGTTAGAATACTTCATGTGAAAAGCTGGAGTTGGACATAGCTTTGGAGTTCACTCTAACAAGAAGCATGAGGTCCTCCACAGAGGATTCATTATAAAAGCAATAACCTGGATTTAATGCTTAAAACTTCTCATAAATGTAATGAGTGGCCTTTGTTTGTGGCTAAGACTGATAAAAGTACATGTAGGGCTAGTGCTTTTGATCATGGCTGTAAAGTAGCAGGATTTTACTGTGTGTGTGTGTGTGTGTAAAGGGATAATGTGTCATTACATGTAGGATGTGAGTCACTAGAACAGATCGGCGAACACATAAACTAACAGACTTGAGGGTAAAAAAATGGATGCTAATCACACTTTGACTCTGCTTGTTAAGGGTATTTCCTCTTGCTCACTTAAACTCCCAGGGTGGGTAATTCTCCCAAAGCTGCTGGAATCCCTGTAGCACATGAAGATACTCCCACAAGCCAAGTAACATCAGTTGCTTCTTGTACACTCATATCTATAAAATGAGATATACCGGTAACTACTGTTATAGTCTTGCGTCATCCCTCATTCTTATTCATTTGCTTCCCAGAAGATGAACTTTTTTCTGAACTTTAGTTGGGGAAATAACATCAAGTTTATCTCCTTTCAGCTGTATTTAGTTGTACTGCCATATATTCATAGATATCTCTGTAGTTTAGAAATAAAAAAGAAAAG
>NW_015150491.1:1107145-1191852 GCF_000732505.1 Cyprinodon variegatus
TAACTATGCTGTAGCTTTTACAGCGTGGATTTTAAGAAATTCGTGAAAATCCTCCACCATAGCTTTAATCTAATAATTTCACAAATGTCTTTCTGAAATTTGGTTAAATGAAAGTTCTGACTTCAGTCATCTTTTACTGTGGCACAAACCTCCTCATCATCAATAGAACATTAAAAAGGTAGGTATCCAAAGGCTCTTTTTTTTTTATCAGAAATGTATCTTTAAAAAAATCAAAGGGCACAACTATAGTTGACAAAGAAGAATAAATGTTATTGTCACACTACAAAGCCAAAATTAACTCTGCATTTAACCCATCCCTTTGGGGAGCAGTGGGCTGCCACAGTGCGGCGCTAGGGAAGCAGTGTGGGGTTAAGTGCCTTGCTCAGAGACCAAGAGTAGCAGTCTGTGGGAGTCTGTGGGGATTGAACCGAGTACTTTGTAACCTTCTCCAAGCACAAGCGCACTGCTCTAACCACTAGGCCAACGCTCCCCCCTGTTTGGGAAAATTTAATCAAGGATGACTAAGGATTATCTTTTTCAATTCATATCAATTACAGGTCAGCATTTTTGTTACCTGTTGCTGTATCATGGGTATTACAACAATTTGATTGGAATTCAACATACTATGGAGAAAAAGTTTTTTTTTCTTACCCCAAAAACAATAAAAAAAATAAAATTAATGTGCAAACTATAGAGCTTGTTTTTCCTCATTGGCAAGTCAAGCCTTAATACCCCCATGAAATTAACAATTATGATGTTTTGTTCAGTTGACATTAAAAAAGATACAGGTAGAAGAGTATGCTAAGAATATGCATACTTTTTGTCTGATGTTTTGGTTGCCAATAACTATAGGTCAGATTTTTACATTTTTCTTTTGTCCTTAATTTTTGTGCTTTGCCTAACTACACATTCAAGGTCAGAAAAGAAGTATAAAAGCAACTCAAGTCCAAAGAAAATGTAAAATTTCTCTAGAAGGCGTAGAGAACATGCATTCAAAGACCCCAGCTAAGCTTGTGGACACATGATCACCCATAGCTTACCAGATGAAAACAAAGATGGGGGGGTTACTTCGGATAGCATAGGAGCACATCAAACAACCTGAGCAATGCACCTCTCCTCCCCCTCCTGTCCCTCACTCTGTATTGTATTATACTGAAATTAAAGGGGCTGGGAAAAGAAATCCATATATCTGAGAAGTAAATGACTGCTTCCTGACAGTTCAAAGACATTTCCAGGTTTAGATGGCAATGATTTAAAAATGCAATAAAAATATACGCCAACCAATCTGCTCATTATACACTCAATCCCAAATTTGGGGCGATATTAGCAAATTACTAGGTGTGCTTCTGCTTGCTGCTTCAGCCTGGGGTGATGAGTGATATTCAGGTGTGTGCAGCTGTACTTATCTATTAAAAGAAAGATAGACTTGATTTACAAAGAACCTCAAAAGTGAGAGGGCGGTCCATGTAATTATAATGTCTAAGGTTTTCTCATATAATCTAGGAGGTGGGGAAGGAGAGAGGAAAGTATGTGTATTTACTGTTTGCTAAGAGTGTTCAGCGTCTGGCTGTCATCTAGAGAGTTGATTTAGGTGGATTATGTTAATCCATACCAGCTTCAAGTCTGTCTCCTGATGATCTCAGACTCGGTTAAGGGGTAGAGCTGACCCACCCTCATCTATAAAGCGGAAGTCCCTTAAACCCAAAGCACACAAGGGACTAATAAAATCAATGAGCTGAGATGAGAACCCATATATTCAGTGCAGCGAAAGATCTGTCTGTTTGATTCACAAATATTCCTAAACAGTTAGAATCCTTGTTCCTGGGCATTAATGCAGTTGCAAAAATAAAATAAATAAAAATATATAAACTAACAAGAGGTTTGGAAGGACAGGTAAAATAATTGTGAGCAAGAAGAGACCTTGTTTTTAAAGTTTTGCTTGAAACTTTTTCACGTTAACTCTAATCAACAAATTCCTCCTTTAAACAGCTTTTCCTTGAACTTCCCACCTCTTGTCTTTTCTTTCTCTGTGAGAGAATTATTATCCCCAACAGATAAAAGAGCAGAGTCCTTTGCACCTAATGCTCAAGCTCTTGTTTGATCCTGATAAAGGTCCTATAGGTTAGATAACACATAAACCAGACACACCCACTCTCTTAAGCAGCAGCAGGAAGTTATTCATTCATTTTGATTATCAGGCCAATACCACCGCTCCCTGCTTCTCTCAGTCTGTGGTATGTGAAAATAAAGACCAATGACTATTACAAAAACAGGAAGGATACATGACAAATTTTTGTATTTAAATGCTAAAAAAGTATGCTTGTGTATTTAAATGTACAAAGCTATTGCTTACATTTTTCTTTGCTGTAATGCATTTTTATGTTGGTTGTGCAGAGTTCTGATTTATAACTTTTGTATTCTAAATTTAGTCAATTTAATCCAGTTTTACTTACCTTCCTCCAACAGCCATATTCTGTGTTTAGGAGAGTAATTGCAGTTACTGTAAGTCAGTTCTCCAAAACAACATTTTAACAAGTTTGGATTTTTTTTTTTATTAACAGACAAAATGTGGCTATATTCTTCAGACAAATAAAAATATGAATGAACTTCTGTATATCACCTGAGCCAAATCGATCAAAACAGTGCAGAATCCTGCTAAATTCAGAGCGTAGACTTACCACAATGGCTTTCAGAGATAATTGCAAGTGTCATGTTTGTCTACAGGTGCCTAACCCACATGCAGAACACTCCTAGACAGGATAAAAGTTCAAAGGTTTATTTAGAAGATGGAATACAATAAATAAACAGAGCCCAAGGGGAACTCGTCTGGTCACGAGTGGATTCTGAAATGCACACAGAGTTAACAGGTCCAGGACTGGTCACGAGTGGGTTCGCTGCAGAGGGGGACAGAGGAGTTAGTGGAGGTCCAGGTAATTTGCAGGATGAGAGTGTGCAGGGCGGTACCTGTACAGGAGTTGAGCTGAGCGGCTGAGGGGGAACCTTGAGGGTCCAGAGGCTGTCGGCAGGCTGAGGGCAAGGCGGAGGCAGAGCTTGGTTTGAGCTTTGGCAGATTACCGATTAGAGTTTCCCTTCCGGTTTCTTCAGAGAGCGGGCAGGCAGGTCTTTGACAGGAATAGTTCTCCAGGGTTCTTCAGAGAAGAGACAGGCAGATTACCGGCAGAGATACTCTTCTGGGTTTCAGGTTTCAGACAGGTTCAATCTAGGAAGCAGAGAGGAGAAAACAGATCAGGCTCAGGTTCTGGTTTTCAGGGAGTCAGAGATTCAGACAGGCAGGTTGGCTCAGGCTTGCTAACCGTAACTGGCAAACACTCTGGCACCGGAGAGAAGTCCTCTGCCTCCTTAAATACAGATCTCCTGATGAGCAGATGAGCGACAGGTGGTTGGAATCAGCTCTGGCTCCAGGAGATCTAGTACGCCCTCTGAAGGAGAAAGTGGACAGACCTCCAGATCCCAACAAGGAAGGAGGGAACTAGCTACTTAAAAAAGCATTGGCAGAGGCTAATGACTGGAAAGTGGCCTTTAGGCCTGCTTATATAGCATCTTTTCAAGTCAGCGGACTCCAAAGAACTTTACAGTGTATTCCCCTACACATTTACACGCTGATGCTGGTAAGCTACAATGCAGACCAATGTGCAATGGGGCACACTAAAAGAAGTGAGGCAACAAAACACAAGAGCCACCATCTGTAGGCAATGATGTGTGTTAAACAACTGAGACGAGACAAACTTGGATTTGAACCACAGAGCTTTCAGTTGCAGGACGATTTCCACTGTCAATCCAGTGAAAAATATATAACGGTAATCCTGCAGGATGTTATTTCTTTAATAAATAGATAGGAGGGGGTGAAAACACTTCAGAAAAAGAAAGGTCAATAGTACGTTCTTAAACTTTGATGCATCAAGATAATATAAATAAAAGAAGACTATTTAATCAGACCATCAGCTAGAACGTTTGCCACTTGCTCCATCCCTTGTTTAGACCTAATGAAGCTGATAGGAAATGCTCCAGTGATATCACTCTGCAGCGCTCATCTCCATTGCTTTGAGAGCATTAAGTACGAATTGTAAAAGGTTTGCCAATAGGCTGTCTTTAAAATATTAGTTATGTGTGAGACAAATAAGCATGTGAAGTTTCATTAAGAAGAACCACAAAGTTGCATAACTGATTTTTTTCTTTCATTATGATGAAAAAATATCAGACTTTCTATTTGTTTGTATGCAAAAACAATACATCATCAAGTCTGAACATATGCTTTTGTCTAATATCATAGAAGGTTCCATCCCATGTAAAATCCAAACTTTAACATTTCTCTTTTGAATAATTTCTCATGAAAAATACAGCTGCCCTTTTTATGTAGAATCTCTACCTACCTAAGTAGGTGGCACTGTACTAGGATGTCCAGAGGCATTACCTTAATACAGATGTCTAACAATAGAGGTCACTCGGTTCTATAGTCTGAGTAATACATTACAAAGTTTTTATCAGTCCTCATCTATGTATCTGTTTTTTGTTGTGCAGGTTAGTATAACAGTAATGTTTTATCTAACTGCCACAAATGAAGGCAATGACCTTATCAGTGTGGTATGGAATTGATTGATTTGCAATCATGCTAATCTTTTAGAAAAGTAAATATTTCCTGTCCCACATTCAAATTTCCGGAATTATTTATGCATTTCATGTATTTACATTCTATGAAAACAATAACATGCAAATGATGATACTGAATCAGATGTGATTTATTTAGATAGTATTTTGTGTCAACACTACAAAAAAAAAAAAAAAAACTAACTACCCTATAGTTTCAGCATGAATGTTCTCCTTTAGTGTACATTACTGTTTATAAGTGTATGTCTGTTGTGATGCTTTGTGACATTGAATACTGTTTTTATGCCCCACATAGGACCCCTGGTGACTGTTTCCTGAACTTACACCTAAACCACCTGTCGCCTGCAGGTCCTAAATGCCTATCAGATCCTCCATTCCACCTCCTCTTCCTCCTAACCTCTTAAGAGGTGGGTTATTGCTAAGGGGGTCTGTCACCTGACAGAGGTGAAGCTGAATAACCTCTACGACAGTAAGAGAGGCTCTGTCACTTTCAGCGTCTCCTGCGGCCTTCCACCTCTGATCTCTGAAAACCTGATACAGTTAACTCAGGTTTTTACATGTTTTTCACCTAATCATTTTCATTTTCATCTTTCTTTCATTGTTATTTTTAATGGAAAACCTTAGATGTTAAACAAAAGACACTGCTGACATATTATTCTATGTTGTTATAAATTCTTTTAATCTACATAAACATGAAGGACAGGCCTTGCAAAAGTACTCATACACACCCAGCTGCATAGATCAAACACTTTTTGTTGCATCATAAAACTTACAGCACTACTGCAAATAAGGTCTGCTGGCTTCATTTTTAACACATAAACACACCCTTTCAAACATCCGTTCCAAGGCGTACAGAACTTTATTACAAAGGTGAGAATAGGTGAAATATTGGTGGAAAAAAATCTGTCATCATTACAGCAACCTCTTACAGATCATTTCAAACAACTGGCTCTCATTTTTTATGTTTTTTATCATGTGCTTATGAATAGCACAAAGTATATGCACTAATTTAAACACACAGGCATCATCATTGTCCGTTTGTGTGTTAATGATTAGGAGATGGAGCCATTTCATTGGTGCCAGAGGTTTCCTAAGTGGTGCTATCTGGGTCACAGGGCCAAGGCTGCAGTGTTTTAGTCTTTGATTATTTCTCTCCTGCTTCACATGGGAGACCTTCCTTTTATTTTATTTTATAACCAATGCTGTTACATTTTATTAATCATTTTGTCTTTTTTTATGAAGCATTGTCTCATTTAAAAAGTAAACTTTAAAGAGGCTATTTTTGTCTTCATATGTTCAACAGGGCTACAAATAAATGAAAGCTGAGTTTTCGAAGCAGAAATAGATGTTATTTTCAACTTTAACGGCATGGGGTATTCGCTAATTTTTTTTATCTATCGGGTGAGTCTCACTTTTAAAATATACTGTAGCAACCAAAGACCAGTACATGCTCTTGGAGAACAGAAAACATGTTCACTCAAGGTGGAAAGATTAATAGTTAAGATGCAGAACACTCAGGATGGCCGACATTGGTCATTCCAACTGCAGCGGGTGTATAGAATAGTTGACAACACTAAGGATCCTGTTTAAGGAAGATGCTGTAAGAAATTCTGAACTGGGGCTTCACAACATTATGATGTCACTTTATTCATGCAGACCTGGAGAAATATATATTTTTTGTCTGTTCTTCTAGAGAGGGAAAAGCCTTTAATAAGAAAAATAAAAAATAAAAAAAGCAAAAATCTGCAACATTGAGCCATGGTTCTGAGGAAATGATCCCAAGAACAAAGCACTTGCATACGCCTTATGTTATAGTGCATAGTAAGCTGTCTTCTGTACAACATATGAGTTGTGCCATAGAAAGTAAACGCAACAGAAGGAAATACCAGAATAAAAAGGAATAAAATCAACCAATGAGCACAGCCTTTAAAAGGTCTGATGGTTATATGCAGCAACAGCAGCCAGACCTGCAGGGATCAGCCACCAGCACGACTACAAACCAGCTTTTATCAATTAAACTATTGGATCTTGAGATTTATTCTTTATAAATAATATAAGAAAGCAAAGCTGGATTAATCTGCAATGCATAAATCCTACTATGTAAAAACGTAAAATGCTTCTCTATACATTTAAGACTTGTTAAAGGCAGTTCACAAGAACTGACATTGTGTGACTTATTTCAGCATCATGTCAAGTGCTTTGCTCCCTGTGCTGGTGAGTGCATGTGTGAAGCTTCCTGTGATAAAAGTATGTTTCTTCCCGGGAGCATAGCTCTGCATATTCACAGGCATGTGAGTGACAGCTGTGTCGGGGCCGAGTGACAGCGACCCATGTGAGTGGTGAATCATACTGACAGTGCACTGGGAAGGGGGAGCATTACAGCTCCGTTGGACGAGCGACCTCTGACCTGTTGTGTTAGAGCGGAGGCATCTCCAAACAATAGCATCAAGAGCTCCGTGTGCTTAGAAAAAGATTAAAAAAAAGAAACAGCTTGAGGTCTTCTCTGATTCATATCAATGTGTCCATCTCTGACATTAATGCTGTCCTAATGAGGCCCAATGATAACGCCAGCTTAACCACAGGAAAATGCAAGGAGGGGAGAGGTGAGGGGTTAATAGGAAGGAGGAAAAAGGATTTGGAGAACATCAGAAAGATACAAAGAAGCAACCAACAAAGACCACCACAGATATGTGCAACAGAAGTGTTGCTGAGATACTCGTGAAATCGTAGCAGATTCCTTAAAAATCGTAATAATCGTTATCCACTATTATTTACTGAAACAAAAGGTGCAGCAGCTGTTTACCTGTTGTTAGACAATAAATCATGAAGGGCTGCTCTGTCTCACCATATCACAGAAGCGAACATTTAAAAAAAAAAGCATTCAGCAAATGTAGCCCTATAGTTCTTTTTTTATTAATTCCTTCATTTATTTGTTTTTGCATACATGGATCTATTAGAAAAAAGAAGCAGAAAGTTTATTATGGCTATAATAAACCATCTAACAAAGGGAATAGATGCAGAATACAATGACTTTCTTTTTTTGTGTTTTTAACAAAAAATTACATCATTTTGGAGGGTGTCTTTACTTCTACTACTAATACTTCTACTACTGATACTGAAACATTTGTAACTTCCTGTATCAAAGCTGTCGGCAGCATGCAGCGTCAATGGGTGTCACATTGGTGAGGACTCTGTAGGAAATTCGGCCACTGAATTTTTGCGTTTTATGTGGCCACAGCCTATTAAAGTCACGGAGAGATATGTAAGAGAGCTTGTTGGTTTTTATTTTTTAAGCTTTATCACCTGTTAGTGGTTATTCTTTATTCTTTGTTTATTCTTTTACATTTCTTTTAATTACGACTTTTTGTTCAAGGTTGTGACCTGTTTGGGGTGTATATATTGAGCATCAGTGTTTCAAAATTACAATATATGCAATTTGTTGAGGATTTGTTTCAGAAAAGCCAATATCTTAGACTGAATTTCTTTGTTGTTCCTTGAAAAATAATAGAAAAAAAATAAAGAGGTATGAATACTTTTACACAGCATTTTATTTTTGGATTCCCTCAAATGTTTTAAAAACAAATACTGACAGTTTCAAAAACCAAGTTCAAGCCAAAGCATTCTATCCTTAAAACTTAAATATTGCAGCATGACCTAAAACAAGTGTTTAAAGGGTCTTTCCAGCCGTCTTTATCAGGCTCTGTGTACCCCAGGTAAACTCATCAGTCAGGCTGGAATCTGCTCTGTCTACAGACCTAACTTTTGAAGCAGGGAGAGGTTTGCAAAGACAGACCCAAGGCTGGAATATTGACTCGCTGTCCAGCATATTATCACGGTGAGAACTCACACAGATGAAGAGTGATTCTATAGGGCAGCTGATAAGATGGTGGGTAAGTAGACAGGTCATGGATACAGGGGGTAAACCGCCTCACTGTAACACTTCTATATAAGCTATGCATATATATGTCAATGCTTTGCCGTAGACAGAGGTCAGAGAGAAGGAGAAAGGAAGCTCGAATTGGTGTTTCCACCCTTTAAGACTAAGAGTATGTTAGCCACAAATAAACTGTCAAAAAACACATCAGGAAGAACATATAAATACATAAGCATACATATGTTCAGACACACATATGCACGGTGAGTTCAAGAGGCCATTGGGTGCAGGGCACTAGGTGTTAGATTACAGGAGCGGAGCCATTCAAAGCACCGCCTGCTCCTATCTTTATTTAACTGCTGATTAGAGCAACTCTTTGAAGGCCCCTTTAAATTGGTGTAGTCATAGGGCTCTAAAAAACAGGAAGGCTTTTTTTTTGTACCTCTGTTATTGATTTCTTTGCTCATGCCAACAATAAAACGCCCACACTCCAACACACAGAGCCGACAGTTGCATCATTACTATGCCCTTTGACTTCCCTTTCTCTTTAAAAAAACATCCCTGCCTTGTCTGACTTGCCTTTATTTCTCTTTCAGTACAACAAGATCTCCAAGGATTGGATTCAGGTCATCCAGGGAAAACTTTGTTAAAAGTATTATCAGTAAGGATTAAGACTGTAAATGCAATCTTAAACATATGAGCACATAATGCTCAGGTAACATCTCACAAAGTATAATCATTTTGATTTATTTTTAGTGTAAAATAAGCACATTTTCTGAGGTGTGATTATGAAACTAAGTCCTTTTTCAACATCAGTTTAACTTTTTTTAATTATACAAAGCATATTTTACAACGTTTAAGCAATGGCATCAAAATCAGACTGAAATACATTTTCAATAATTAAACATACTGGTACTTCTAATTAGTTACTCAGGGTTACACTTTGACAACAAATGATTTATATGGAAATATTGCTCCTGATAGTTTGATAGCCCAGATTACCCACTTACTTTTCGTACCAGTACTTGTATTGCTATTATTTTTATTATGTTTTCATTGAATTCATCTGAACTGAATTCAACTGCTTTTAATGTAATCGTCATGCACTAATCATGTTGGTGACATTTGCCTTAGAAACCAAACGGTTTTCTTAGTTGCTTTGGTGCATTCCTTACATCCATCCATCTTTTAACATGCTTAATCCCAAGTGGGGTCGTGAGGGGTGTTGGTGCCTATCTCCAGTTGTCAATGGGCGAGAGGCGGGGTCCACCCTGGACAGGTTGCCAGTCCATCACAGGGCAAGACAGAGACAAACAGCACAAACAACCATTCATGCACACACTCACACCTAAGGAGTGCAAACTCCATGAAGAAAGACCGTAGGTGGGAATCAAACCCAGAACCTTCTTGCTGCAAGGCAGCAGTGGAACCCACTGCACCATTCCTCACATCTATATTAATATTTTTTTTCTGATAATTCAACCACAAAATTTAATCATTTGTGCAACAGTTTCTCTTTCCTTTCAACAAATTGCTAATTCTTATGGACTTGCATCAGCTGATTTCATTCAACTCTCTGCTGTTTTATAACATTTATCATTGACTCATGTCATGCCAGTCAAAATGTAATATATTTCTCTCATTGTTTGAGCCATTACCAACAAAATGTTGAACTTGTCAGAATGAGTTGTCAGATTGAGAGGGGTCTAACTTGAGACCATCTGAACAGGCATGATGTTGTTGGATATAATGTGAGTTTTCACCACTCAGATGTTGTCTGACCGGGGTTTGCATCACATTGTGGGATGATGGTGGAATATCTCTCTCCCTACTCACCATTCCTTAATCCAGTAGAGGAGTTTTTCTCTTTCTGGAGATGGAAGGTATATGACTGGAATCCACATACCCATATCTGGCTTAGATGCTTGATGTGATGACATCACAGCAGAGTCCTGCAAATGATGGATTTTCCACTAATGCAGATACTATCCTCTCTGCATTACAAGAAATTATATTTGCTGTGATGTAGATTAATCTATCTGGCCAGACAGAGATGATCGTCTGGATGTGCAAGAATGATTTACAGTACTATGCATTTTGAATGCTAATTTTTGATATGTACCGGTATGTCAAAAATGTTTGCAAATGTATACAGCTCTACCTAAAAGGAGTTAAGTTGTTTTGTATTTGTAGTTGTATTTTTTTGTTTTGCACAATGTCATGAACAAATTGCAAAGAGCATATTCACCAGAAACAATGCAGTTTTTCTCAACTGCTTTAGCTCATTTACTGAAACCTGGTTCAAGTCTGTCATTTTCTTTAAACTTATATTTCAACAGTATTATCCAGCACTCTATGAGCATTTCTCATCTTCACGCAATTTTCTAACTCTTTCTTAAAATACCACACACATCCCTCATACAAAGACACAGCTTTCTTAAAATCACTTTGCTTGGTCAATGCAACACTCTTGTTAATACATGGAAGAATATTTAAGTCAAAATCTGCCTCTTTAAATATAGAAAGTTGAATGCAAGCCATTTGTGAGCACACAACTTCTGATTGGAAAAGAGACCTCTATATACACTAGACAACCCTGGGCTATTAGCAAACAGTTGGACCTCTATAAAAGGTGACACCTTCCAGTTGTTCCAACAAGAATGGACGAGAGCGGACATAGAGTTAGAAGGAGAGGCCTTGGCAGAGGGGCCAGAAAAAGAGGACTCCACATGAGTGGTGGAAGAATACAGCCAGTTGGAAGAAGAAGAAGTTCAAGTGCTATAAGAGCCAGAGTGATTGATCACATGATGAACTATGGTTTATCACACATAGGTGCAAAAAGGCCAGTTTTTTTTGGAGCTAAGGCTGTAGTATAGCCTCTATTGTTAGCATTTTTCACAAAGAAAATTGACAAGTCTTGTTATGTTAACATAAATAAATAATAATAATAAATACAACAGTCAAACTGACGTCATGCATGTTTACACTATGAATTACTATAAAGACATGATGTTTCTCATTACTTTAGAAAACTAACAATATCACCCAGTTGGGGTAGAGGAAGACTATTTAGTGCTGAGCAAGAAGCAGCCATTGTCAACACAATGATGGAAAAGACTGAAATAAGACAGCTTAAAATTCAAGCTGCAGTCATAGCAGACCAGAAAAATTTTGCTAATATCAACAGTGTAAGCATCTCCCCTCTGAACAGGTTCTGAAAAACATCAGTTGACAACAAAGCGGCTATACAGAGTTCATTTCCAGCCAAACTCCGCAGGAATCAAAGAGGCGTGTGTTTTATATGTGCAGGTAAGGAACTACATTGAGTTAAAATAACATTCATCTGTTTTATTTCTGCTAAATATCATTTCTATTTATTAATTGCTATTTTAAGTAAGTAACGGCAATTGAAGAAAAGATCACATAATACCTGAAAATGAAATAGCAGTGCCGAAGCCTGGAATGACAAATTTTGTTGTTGCCTGGGACAATGTGGAATTTCACTATTCACAAATGACATCACAACAGTTTGCACAACCCTAGAAAATTGTTCTCTACCATCCAGCTTATTTTCCATCCCTTAATCCTATTGAGGAGTTCTTGTGAGCCTCGAAGTGGAAAGTTTAAAATCTGAGCATATGAACAACCCTTCCTCTTGGGAGCAATA
Source organism: Cyprinodon variegatus (assembly GCF_000732505.1). NCBI lineage: Eukaryota > Metazoa > Chordata > Actinopteri > Cyprinodontiformes > Cyprinodontidae > Cyprinodon > Cyprinodon variegatus. The sequence goes on from NW_015150491.1 coordinate 1,119,313, forward strand.
AATGCAGCCTGTCCATAACACCTGATAACTGTCATGTTGGGATTTGTCACTTCCTGCATTGCAAGAGAAGATATCCAATGCGATGTTGATTCGAAACCTTTGGCCCGATATTTAAGAGTGAATACTATAGATATTTGTTGTTATTAGTGTGAATTCATTTTGGGTTCTTTTTTTGATAATTACAAAATATATTTTCATTTTATTACCACTGCTCCCATTTTATGGTACAAAAGATGTCAGCACAAAAAAAGTAAATAAACCTCATTGTGCTTGGTTCAGTTTTGCTGTAGTTTTATGATTATTTCAAACATTTGACATACTGCAGTTATCACAGATCCTTCCTCCCAGCAGCTGTAAGACTATATATCCATAACTGTTCCCAACAACCTCAATAAGTTGTTAGTTAAATAACAAGCTGCACATCTCTGGTGTTGCTACTATTTTTCACATATCCATTACTGTAAAAATGTCCACAGCTGTATATTTAGATGCACAGCATTTATATTGTAAAAGCACTTTATTTGTTTAAATTTGTAACTTATTCTTTATTTTTAAAGTCCACATTTGTGTGACCACTTTTGCTATGATCGTTTGCTGCTCTAACACCACAATTTCCCCATTGTGGGACAATAAAGGGATATTCTATTTTATTCTATTAAATTATATTCTATAAAATATACATCACTGCAAGTTTTACAGCAAATCCCAGTGACCGAAGATTTGGGTTAAGAAAAAATATTAAAAATAATTTCTTATGAGATAAACAAAAGTTCCACTAGTTCATAAAAATAGCTATTACTTAAACATTTGTTTTAAAACTAACTACTTTTTTGCTAACTATATTGTGCACCTGCCAAAAAATGTCAGAATGACAGCAATCCCCCCTGACTCTTGTCATGTCCTGTTTCATTGCCGTAATAGATTAGCCGGCTGGTCATTTTGCTAACAACAGTCAGAGCTCATGAATGTTTCTAGATGGAAAAGAAACTGGACAAGGCCTTGATCCTTGACCTTAAACCCTGCTGGTCAAATGCCTTCCACTGATTCAGCTGTTATCTTCTGCTGGGTCACTATTTTCAGATGGCCATGACCTCAGTCATGGCTCAATTCCAAAGACACAAAAATACTTAGGTTTTTCTTTCACATGCAATAAATATATGTTCTGCGAAAATTCCAATCCTCCAATATAATCAATATATGAAAGGTGCTTTGGAAGATAGTGCAACTCATTCTGCAAAATCTTGTTTATCTCCCAGTTTGGTTACTTGATACTTCAGTTTAAAACTGTAATGCTAAACGAGCCAACAGCTGTTTCTGATCCAATTCCAAGCAAATGGATCCTGTTTTGGTTCCTGTTCTGCACTGTCAGCACCAGCATTGCATTGATTCAACTAAGAATCATTAGAAACACTGTGCAGTCATTACCCTGGGTTTAGGTAGATAAGTGGTAGGCTGCAGTGAGGCTTAGAAAAACCCATTAGCAAAGGCAATTTCACACTGCCGAGAGCAACGTTACATTAATGATACAATTAGTGTATTAAAAGGGATTTAATAATGTAGTTCACAATCTGTGTATATAACAAGCCAATTAAATGTATTAACATTGCATACTAGATTCAGGTTTTAATGAAAAAAACATTCAGTTTGACGATGTCACCCCAAACAATGACATCACTGTGAAGATATTATCTACTGGATTACACTCATTCTGAAACAGATCAATTCTAAAATCCAGGCCGAGACTCTGAAACGCTTCTCATTTGTTTCTTGCTTATCTCCCTCTCTTCATGGCTGCAGGCATATGGAAGGTTGAACCCTAAAACAGATTAGAGGCATGTAATTAGGGATTCCTCATCAACTTATTTACAGCGCAATCCCCTGCACACTGCATGACCTCTGACCTGACCCAAAGAGCTCGAACATGCAGCTTAAAACCATGGCCTGCAAACACTCCTAATTGTGGTGGTCAGAGAGTGGGCGGGACGTGGTGGTGGACATGCTTGTATGGGTAATATGAGGACAACATGAGGATGAAGGCTAAATGCTAATTCAACCAGTCTGCACTTCAACTTGGGAAATGATGGGGACATGAGCTTGCTTTTGCTTGTCTTGTGAGTTTACATTAAAGTAGCCGTCCTCTTTAATCCTGTAATATAGCATTAATCTTGTAATGTTATGACTTTAATCTTGTAATGTTGTGATTTTATTCTTGTAATATGTCTTTATTTTCATAATAAAAAAAAAAAATACAACTCTTAGTATTTTAATATTTTGATTACCTTTGGCCCTGCGATGAACTGGCGACCGGTCCAGGGCGCCTCTCGTTGGGATAAAGCGTGATGGAAAATGGATGGATGATTACCTTTGTATCATTGAAACAATGATACCAATGTATGTGCCATGTAAATGTGCCAAACTTTAGGGTATTTTGTTGTAGTTTTAGTTAATACAAAAAAACAAAACATAGTATTCTCAATTTGAAGTGAAATAACTAATAATTATATAAGTATTTTATACAAATAATTATTTTACTTTTTCTCCAAAGACCAAAATTGCATTTTGGTGTGAACTTTTGGTTTTACCCAGACACTACAATAAAATCAAATTTAGATTAGCTTTATTGGTACATAAAAAAAATAAATAAATAAAAAATCACCTTATAATAAGAGGTAGAAAACCAAAAAAGCCTTTTGGAATATTTTTCCTTGCCAAAATTATATTTAGTGAAAATCTAATTGATAAGTCCAACTAACCTCATCTATATCCAATAAAGAATCAGTGACATAAAGATGTAAACTCTCCATCCTGACTATTTCACAAATAGGAATTCAGTTTCTATATTTGCAAAGCTGGTAGAAACATAAATCATACAATTTCTTGGTGTAAATGTTTGGTGTGAGGGATTCCCTTAGAATCAATGAGTTAATGTGTTAATGCAATCAACATGTTTTCCTCAGATAGAAAACTTTGAATCAATCTGACTGTATGATTGGGTCGAATTGTAAAGCGCCTTGAGATGACATGTACTGTGAATTGGCGCTATATAAACAAACTGAATTTAATTTGATTGAATGAGCTCCAGGACTGAGTTGTAGATGCTTGGAAGCTGAAATTGCAATACCACCTCTCTTTTAAGTAATAGCTTCTCTCTTTTAACAAATACTCCCTTTTTCAAACCGATAAGTCCGGTTCTATCAGATAAAAGCTTGTTTTGTGATTGACACGTCCGAGATAATTTAGAATTTGCATCTACAAATTAAAGTGCAAATTAAAAAATCCACACCAAACTTTTCAGTTTCAATCATAACTAAAAAGTTAGAATTAGAGTTAGAATTCTTATAAAATGCTATAAAGTTTGTGGATGCAGTGACAAAATGTATTATGAGGCTATTAATGCCATTGTAAGTCACTGTAAATGGGGATATTGATTAGAAAAATCTAGTTGAAAAAGGAAATTTTCACTTATAAAAGGGGTGTAAATTTACTACTCGCCAATTTATATATGTGTGTAGGTAGTATGGGAAATGTATGAAAAGGTTTTGTTTAGTAATCCTGCCTGTGACCTGGTTTTATAAGGTTAAATAATGTTGTCAAGGGATCTGACTCACTTAACCAGGATAGGAGCAACCCCCAAAGTCAAGGCCTTTCCTTATCCTGTCAGCTGATTGTTGCAGCCTCCCCCCGTCAATCAGCTGACGGAAGCACACCCCAGACAGCTGACCAGATCCCTCATCATTTGCTGACTCCCCAATCCCCTCTTGAAAATGGTTTAAGCAATTCAATGTGGCAGAAATCTAATGTAAAATTCGACTTACTGTATACCACATACCTCCATATTACCAAAAGAAACAGGTGTCTACAGTACAGTGGTAGCAAAGCAGTGCTTACCAAAACAACACCCCATGAATTGATATGTAAGTAAATCCCAAATGTTACAAGCAGATCATCACCTAATACACAAGCCCGCCAAATTTCAGCATGAGACACAACACTTTTTTCTAATCCACTTTGTTATCCCCTGCTCAGTCAGGTTCAAATCCGAATGGTCATTTGGCAAGCAGGGTCCAGCGTGCGACATGGACATTCTTGCAGGGATGCAGGATTAAAGGGTTAGAATCTGGGTTACAGACACTACACACTCCATCTGTTGTTTTGCTTTTTCCCTTCTACAATGACCACACGCAAAGCTACACCCCCCACCTCCAAACCCAGCTTTAAGTGATTCTTCGTTTTTGCAGAATAAGCAGGCAGTGTCAATATAAAGCCAGACATTGAATGAAGAAGTTGGCAGGCCCCTCCACACAGGAAAGGAAATGTGATATTGAAGCTTTGATATGGTTTTTATTTAATAAGATTTGTTGAAGCATTTTTTTCACATCAATTTATTACAGATGGAAATATAAAGTATGTTTCCCAGAATTTTTCCATGTTCTTTTTTTTTTAGTATTATTATCTTATGTAGAGAAAAAAGCCCTGAAAAGAAACTTTCCTGTCATCAAAAAAAAAAAAAAAAACTATCACTTGATCATAAATGATATACACAAATTGTATTGCTCTCCTAGCACCTCTCAGTGTTGTTGCTTTTTACAGATTCGTAACCTTCAAATGATAGCACACGGGGGGGAGAGACATGTAGAAAACTTCTCTGCAATGGGATTTGACCACATGACTGTTGTGTCAAGGACAAATACCTTTTTATATGGTTTGAGGGCTCTATCCCTGCACCACTGCTACATCATCCTCTGTTTCAAATGTAGATATGCATCGGAAAGTTCACAGTATTCTATATTTTCAGTGGTGCATCCATCAGCAGCCAGTTGCATCGTATTAGACAATCTGAATAATCCATTAAAAGCTATCCCAGTTAAACACAAAATAAGGGAAATCCAAGGATGAAAGTATTACCTGGTTTCCCATGAAAGACTTTGCTTATCATTTAATTCCATAATTATGAGGTCCCTGGAGAATTATACACCTATCTAATTTGGTTCATTTGATATTTGTTTGAGGATTTATCAGATATTTTTATTCTTTGAAATATGTTGCTTTCAGATAACTACCAAATTATGCTTTTGTTTGTTTGCCATTCCCTCATGTAAAGTCTTTAGAGACTATTAAAAAAAGACTTATATTTGAAGAAAAAAAAAGTGCATACCTTCAACAATGGAATTTTGTCATCTAGTTATTTTTCGGAAACTGATATAGTCTGTAACACAAAACCAAATAAAATAAACAACATTTGTATGAACGGGTGCAAATTCTCAGGGCTTGTTTACTTCTATGGTCTACACACCTGGCTCAAGGCATCGATGCCTGAAACAGGTGCTAAAGACAGAATTGCTCGCTACAGGGGTGTGATTGTCTGAGGAAGTTGTATTTATACCTAAATGTGGGCTATGATGATGAATGCATGTAGCTGTGACAAAAGCATGTACAAGCTTGTACCATTTAAATTCAACTGCAGCAGCCATCCTTCAACCATATGAGCGCTGCACTGAAACGGTTTTGAGACAATTGTTGCAAAACTGAAAAAGTTTGCATGAAAATGTAAAAAAAAAAAAGCAAAATTACATTAAAGTATAAGCCAAAATGCCAAGATTTTATAGAAATAAGTTGATTTTGGGGTGAGTCTTACAATGTCAATTGTGTTCCAAGTTTTACCATTGATGCAGGAAGGTCTAAAAGTATTATTTATAACGGTAGAGTATCGAGTGAACAATATTGAAAAAGATAATTGATAAATGTTTTGCCTTGCTTTTATCTATCTTCCTTGAGGAAAAAAAATACATAAAACATTTAAAAAATGTTTAAAAAACCTCTTAGTTTTGGTCGATTTGGTCTCTCTGTATTGTTTTAAGCTGTATTTTTCAGCTCCAATGTGGAGCAGAACATTATTATACATTATAACATTGTTATTACCCAGTCTCCTGCAGTTGCATTTAACTAAATTTCTGTTTCCAGTGGGAGTGTGAAAGGTGAAAATTGATGAGGCAAATAATCTAATTGAGGTGAAACAATGTCATATGATGGTGTTAGGAATAAGGAATGTTGGGCGTGCAGGTGGTGCAGGTGGTGCAGTGGTTAGTGCGCATGACCCATAAGGAGGGCTTAGTCCTCGACACGGGCGACTGATGGCGTTTATTTGGTTTTATTTTGCAAATGTTCGTTTAATTTGTGTTTATCTGACTGTGTTAATCATTGTTCCTCAACTAAATGAAAAAAGTAACAATTTATTATTATCTAGACACTAAACCTGTTCCAAATAACCCATATTTATTTTATGTGCCCCTGTTCTTCCAGAGTCCATACATTCCTGTGATTTTGTCAAGAATGCACTCAGTGAGAATCTTATGAATTGAGAAACAGCCACAGACTCTGAGGGAAATTTAGGCGCATCGACCTACATTCATAGAACTAATGGGGAGAGGGGGAAAGCGGTACAGACCCCCTCGTGCCATGACAGAGGTGTCACTCAGCTAAGGTGACGTATAATCACAAAAGTTATGAAAATTATTTATGAAGGTTGAAAAGTTACTTAGTGGTGGTTTAATTTCAATTTATCGTCAATTTATGTCACCTTAAAATTTGTACAAAGTACTTAACTCTGAGATTAAATGCATGCTTGCTGTCTTCAAATATTTGTAAAAACACAGAGGAGGGTTAGAGTCAACCTTCCCCTTCTCCTCCAGAAATAGAAATAGTTGCTGCCCCATATCAGCCAATAAGGTTCAGATTTTTTTGATTTCTGGTCTGAGGCTGTGATGGGTTTTTTTCTGGTCTACCTTTATCATCTGCCCAAAATATACTGCCACTGGGATATTTAATCTGTAATATAATATCTTCCTGTCAACAGGCAGTTATTAAATTATATTTCTGACAGATTATAACACTTCACCAAGGAATCATTTCTTCAGTATAAGATATGCAAAAAAAGGAATAAGATGCCCCACACTTCCTATGTGACAAACCCCTTTAGGTTGAGAGGTGTCCGATATTTCTAGTATTTTGCAATATTCAACTCCATGACTTCATTGGTTCTGCAATGTTGGCTTGATTTTTTTAAAGCCCCCATGTTTTTTGGTTATTCCTAGCTTTACTGGTGATTTATGAAGCTCAGAAAGAGACTCATTCTTGCAAATTAATGATTTAAGCTTTTCTGTGACAGGCTAATAGCTCAGCCACAATGTGTTCTCTAGAAGAGGGTTGTACCTAGAATCTAAAGTGCTGACATGATTTATGCATCTAAAAAAATTTCACATATTTTCATTTTGAAAAACATATTTAAATCGGATTTGAATACACTTTATTTAAAATACAGTTCATCTATAGGTAAAATAAACAACAGAAACAGCAATAAACTAAAGAACTGAATGTATGCCTTTATGTTCTAGATTAAAGTGTGTAACCCATGCACTACTGTTGGTGTACTAGAAGCATGTATTTTGATCTTAAGTAAATATAATTTAGCTAAAAAGTTAACAATTCAGAGTAAATGTATATTTTGTTGTATACTTCAAGATAGTCACGCGTAACAATATCATTTGCCAAGTGAATCACAGCTACTGCATAAGAATGTGTCTTGGCTGCTGTTCACTTGGCATGTGGTAAATATAAACCATGAGTGAGTATATCTGGCCATGTGGCCCTACAGTATGTCTCTTTACATAGGCAGTCTTACACCACTGACACAAAAGAGGAAGAAACAAAGAGAAACAAAAGGAAGAAAAGATAAATCAGAGCCGAGGAGTGAAAAAGACAACTGGCCAAAGGGGCCCTGAAGTGTCACTCCGCCTATACTTGGTGTCAAAGAAAGGAGAGGGGGGGAAAGAAAGTCTTAAATACACCAGAGGAAAGTTTTTTTCTGGAGAGCTGAGTATGGTGTTATAGGATTAGATTTAACCAGTGCACCAACCCATCATAATGTGGGGGGAGCGTTTTTTTGAAGGATGGTGTAGATAAGGAGGGAAGCTTAGGGGAGGGCAAGGATGTGGAATAAGGTGCTGCTGGTTAGTTGTGTCAGGGCTGGTCAGGGAGACGTTATGCGAGAGGGCTTGGCAGGGTGCCCGAGAAAGGGGGAGTTGAACAGGGCCTAGCACAGGGGCCCCTTATGGCGCTCTGCCAGCAGTGCAATTACTCCACATTCGGAACAGCTGGCACATAATGGGTATTCGGGCACTTTAGTCCTTCAAATAGGACATGAAGATGCCAGGTCGTCACCCTCTCACGTGCCTGAGTAAAAGGGGAGACCACAGATCCCTCCCACCCCCCCACCAATGTGCCAATGCAGCCAATCAAGAGTGTAGAATTGATCAGATCAGGTAAATCCCCTGCCCCAAAGGAGACAAAAAAACTTCATCTAACTTTTGGTGCAAGTGAGTACAAAACCACTGCAAGCACAGGCATGCACAAATTCATCAAAGTAAAAAGATCAGTCCAGTCTGTGTTTGATCCGCCATGCTACGCTCACAGGCTGAGACCCGTGAGCTGAGTGTGGGGGAATTCTGTGTTTATAAAGTCAGTCTGTTTGAAACTCGTTCCAAGTTTATAATCCACCCACTGTGTGGCGGCTTTGTGCTTTTCCTCCAAGTGCTTGCACAATGTAAACAAAGTATTTTAAAGGAAGATTTTTTTTATATTAGCTCTTAAACAAAGGGAGCACAGGAAATGGACTCTGTCTTGAATAGAAAAGCAAACAGACCACCTGTCACTCAAGCTCATATGGCTTGCGATGTAGGGTTGAGATGCAGGGGCCGCGCTACCGGTACCAGTAGCCAGGCGCATATGTTGAGCGCATGTGTGTGGTTTAAGTGAAGGCTGCATCCGTTCACAGTACAGCTGACTTCCTGACTTTTTGTCAGGTGGTCAGGAAGATGGCAATGATTGATATCTTCTGCATGGTGGCTGGGAGCTGAATCACTCAGGCTTCTGGGTAAAGAGGCCACAACCGCTCTTTGTGACAAGCATCCTCTGCCTCACCCTCAGAGGATCATGAACAGGAAGCTAGCAGCCCATCAAAGAGATTGTGTAGGTTGAGCCGTAATATTGATAGCATTGTCTGCATTCATATGTGCCTATGCAACTGTATGGGTTATAAAACAGATGAGCGCCTTATGCTGAACATTATAAAACACTCAGGGCATCTGATAGAGTTTAACTAGCATGTTCCACTTCAGTGAAGGGCCAGCAAACAAGGGGATGTCTATGTGCTGCTAAGTCAACACAGGCCTTCCCCTTTACTCTTCAAATGTGATTAAACGATGTGTTTGTAGTTTATTTATGCTGCTTCTTATTTTTGCTCCTTTGTAATGTGTACATCAGTTGTATAATAAAACTGTCACGGTGATTCTATATGATGAACATTTGGTAATAATTTTGAAAAGCACAAATATTTATGTGAGGAAGAATTCCTTTGGCAAACACGCTGGTTAGCCATGAACAAGCAATGCTGCCACTGAAAAATCACTGAAAGCTGCAGACTTTATGACACCTTTGTACGTTAAGTTCTGTTATGGGTAAATGTTTGAATTTAATAGATTTTACATTTTCTGTTTTACTTACCTAATGCATATCTGTGATACTTAAATTGAATTTGCTCATCTTTCCTTGTTTGAAGAATGGTCTACAGAGCTACATCATATCAGTTTTTTTTTTTAAACGAGTGTTGTATCTGGATACATTTCAGTATCAATACTTTTTTTGAGCATCGATACTTTCGACAACCCTACTAGAGCCACAATAGGCTCTTTGGACCTTCCAGAGTCTGAACTTACTCTGAATCTGAGATATAGTACAGCTTTAAGCAGGTTTTCAGATTTTTCAAAGATCTCAGCAAAATAGAGATGCTGAAAATACCAGTAATAATAATTATAAATAATAATTGCTCTTGTCATTGGAAAATGTTGTTGTTTTTTTGTTTTTGTTTATTTTCTAAAGATTATTGCCATCCATCCTCTTTCTGAAGTTTTATTTTTCATAAGTTTAAAAAAAAAATACATTTCGTGTTCATTCAGAAATAAAAGGCCTTATATGGTAGACATGTATGAAAAATGTAAGTTGTCTTTTTTCAAAAGGTTATGTAACATTAAAAGTAGTTTTATTTAGCTGGACTGAGGGCCAAAAGGGCTCAGTTTGTAAACAGCTGGTTTAGTGTAATTTTCTGAATATGTGAATCTCCACCACAGTCTTGAGACTTTTGCCATGTCTAGCAAGTTCATTTTAGAATAGCTCAGAGCATGATGCTGCCACCAACATGTGTCAGGGCAACCATAACTTGCAGCCGTTTGCTTTTTTGCTTCTTTACAAGTTGGGAGATTTCTGAAGGCAACTGCTTGGTCTTGCTTTATTTAACTTTAACAGAGAAAATTGGGGTAAACACAAATCCACTTCAGAATTTTTATTGGGATGAATTAAAAAATCATACACTATGCTCCTTTTCCAAAAGCCTCACTCAGCCTAGATTTACTAAACAATTTTCAGAATTTTCCATAACTGATTTTTCAGTACCAGTACTAGCTTTTTCAGCCATACTCCTCTCAGATCGTACCTAGTCCTGAGCAGGGCAAAAAAATATATATATATTACTGGTACCGAAAAAGCAGTAATGGAAACATTTTAAAAAACTGATGGGGTGGAGTATAACAGGCATAGTGGAGTTGGTGGAAAATCTATAACAAGACATCATTTACAACTAAAAGATACAAGAGAATCTTGCATTAACAATGCTCTCGCCTTATTCGCTACAGTCGACAGGTTAACAAACCCTCCAATCACAGTGGCTGATGACCTCCACACTAAAAAGACTTGCAATGACTTGCAACATTTTTTTCTGAAAAATACCAGACATTAGAAAAGCCATCTGCACATCAACACCAACTCCAGTACCAATGCTGTCTCCAGTTAAAATAATCTCCATAAAAATTTCCCAATTCTATCCAATGAACTGAAAAAGTTTAGAAGAAACTGTTTATCTGCGAAGCTCATCTACCTGCTGTCTTGATCTTTTACCACCAGGCGTTGTCTGTTTTAGAGACTGATTTGATTCAAATCATAAACACATCCCTCATGTCGGGTGTTACCCCTGGGCCTTAAAAACAGCAATTATTAAATCATTGTTGAAAAAAAAAAGATTGGACAAATTGGTCCTTCAGAACTACAGACCCATCTCAAACCTCCCCTTCATAAGTAAGATTATTGAAAAAGTTGTATGTCAACCGTTAAATGCCTTCTTAACAATGACCTGCTGCTTTGATGTCTTCCAGTCAGGTTTCTGTGCCAACCACAGTACAGAGAATGCCCTGATTAAGGTGTATAATGACATCCATATAAACTCAGACTCTGGAAGAACCAAAGTACTGGTATTTTTGGACCTCAGTGCAGCTTTTGATACTGATGATTACTCGATTTTATTAGAGGGACTAGGAAACTGGGTCTGCCTTTCTGGTACAGCACTGGACATGGTTTAAATACTACCTGAAAGACTGGGACTTCTATGTGTCAGAAGGGAACTTAAATCAGAGAACAGAGAAATCACATCTGGGGGTTCCTCAAGGCTCCATTCTGGGGCCCCTGCAATTCAATATCTACATGCTCCCCTTGGCTCAGATTATAGCAAACAACCTATTTAGTTACCATTACTATGCACAGCTTTAAATCACAATGTCACCAGGTGACTATGAACCCATCAGAGCGGTGGTAAGATGCTTAGAGCAATTTAATTCTGTTTATTCTGTGGGCACTTTAAAATTCAACAGATCAACAGCACAGCTGATATTTCTCTCCAGGATGGTGTCACAGCCAAGCAGAAACAGACCAGGTGAAGCTAAGAAAAAGCAGAAAGAGCATAACGTTAGAGATTGAACTAACTAGTTTTGCAGAGTAGGAAAATAGAGATAGAATGAAGCAGAATGAAAAAAGGGGTTCCTATGTACTCCAGCAGTCTATATCGATAGCAGCATAGCTGTAGAGATGCTCAGGATAACATGACCCACTCCAATTATAAGCTTTATCAAAAAGGAAAGTTTTAAGCCTACCCTTAAAAGTAGACAGGGTGTCTGCCTCAGGGAGTAAAACTGGTAGTTGGTTCCACAGGAGAGGAGCCTGATAACTAAACGATCTGCCTCCCATTCTACTTTTAGAAATTCTAGGAACCACCAATAAACCTGCAGATTGGGAGTGAAGTGCTCTGTTAGGAACATAAGGAACAATCATATCTCTGATACAGAGTGAGATGGCGTTTGACCATATAAGGCTTAATATGTGACAAGCAGGATTTTAAATTATATTCTAAATTTAACAGGAAAACAATGAAGAGAGGCAAGGATAGGAGAGGTATGATCTCTCTTTTTTTATTTTCATCAGAACTCTGGCTGCAGCATTTTGGATCAGCTGAAGGCTTTTAACTACAGTTTGTGGACTTCCTAATAGTAAAGAATTACAATAGTCCAGCCTTGAAGTAACAAATGCATGGACTACTTACTCAGCTTCACCCCTGGACAGGATATTTCTAATTTTTGCAATATTCCGCAAACAAACTAAGGAAATTCTAGAAACCTCTTTGATATGGGATTTAAATGACAGGTCCTGATCAAAAATAACACCAAGATTTTTTACTCTATTATCTGAGATCAATTTAATCCCATCCAAATGAAATAACTGACTAATCCGCTTCTTTTTCAGACTTTGGTCCAAAGACAATAACTTCAGTTTTGTCTGCATTCAGAAGCAGAAAGTTAACAGTCTTCCTGGTTTTTATGTCTTCAAGACATGCCTGTAATCTATGTAATTAGGTTAGCTTCATATGGATTTATAGAAAGAAAAAGCTGAGTATCATCAGCATAACAGTGGAAATTAATCTCATACTGTCTAACAATTTGGGAGCATATATATATAGTAAAGAGAATTAGTCCTAGAACTGATCCCTATGGTAGTCCACAGGTAACCCTGGAGCATGAGAAAGATTTATCATTAACATGAACAAACTAAAATTGTCAGATACGATTTAAACCAGTCTAATGCTGTTCCTTTAATTACTGAAGTTCTTACACTGGCGCCCTGTAGCTCAGAGAATAGAATTTAAAATCCTTCTGTTAGTCTATAGATCACTGAATCGATCAGCACCTCAATTAGGGTGACCATCTCTATAGCATCAAAAAGGAGGACATTAGGCAGCATATCAATAAATTACTAAGGAGTACATAAGAATCTGGTATAATCTCATTTATAGTACAATTTTGAGGAGTTTAAAGAGGATGCTTGCGTCGCTGAAAAGGACATTATTTTTTAATAAAAATTCAAAAAGTATTCCCAGTATTTATATTTATGCAATACATTGCGGTGTGCAAAAAGGGTTGATTGAGATTAATATTAGCATACCATATGTGGACTTAAATGTAAAAAATAAATATATTCAAATATAGACAATTTAACAGGTAACATACATAATAAAAATAAGGCTGAACCTTTTATGTAAAAAAACAAAGGAGATTGTAAAAAGACAGGACTCACCTGTCAATACTTTAATTGACTTGGTTTTAGCTAAAATAGTGACAATTTCTCTTTTAAAAAAAGGGGCAAAAAGAAGGACTTTGTGCATTTGTAGATGGGAAAGATGTCTTTGTTGTTCTTCCAACAGGACTTGGAAAAAGTTTGATTTATCAGCTTACTCCACTAGTTGCAAAAGCACACAAGAAGCTGTAGATGAATCCTATTGTGATCATTGTGTCTTCATTGGTGGCTCTCATGGACGACCAAGTTGCTGAAGCTATGATTGGCTGAAAACTTAATATAGAAGGCGGGTACTAGCTGGCTGTCACCCAATCAGTATTGTACTAAACATCCTTCCTTTTCACGGAAAGACTGAATGGCAGCCATTCCAGATTGATAATGTAGAACTCAACTTAGTTCTACACATATCAATCTGGCTACTGCCAGATTATTGCCTAGTGTCTATAGCATAATATCAGATGGCAAGGTATGTTTATTACTTGTTTAAGCTTATTTTGCAACTGAGGTCATAAAGAATTCTTACCGGCATCTTAATCACTGAAGTTTTATTGCACTTACAGTAAAAGCCCTGGTTGGCACTAGACCTAACACCTCATTACAATCCACAATAAGATTACAATAAACTATGGCAGAATGCAGTCGAAAAACATTTGGTTTATATATTTTTAGCTTAATTTACACAGGGGCAATGGGGAACAAACTGTGAAAAACAGCATGCAGCCGTATTTGAGAAATTCTACTTTTATTAAAATTTTCTTAAATACTTTGAAGAATCCAGTGTATTATAACAGGGGTTAGAAAATAGTGACCTTCCTTTCAAACAGGAAAAAAGGTACAACTGAATTGTTTAAAGATTCTAAGTTTAATCCGATTCTGTTAACATATTTTCATTGCTGAGCACAAGCAATATAGTGCATATCAGCAGGATGCATGCCAATAATATCATTTTACAGTTGACTGTAATATGATTAGTCAACCAAACATAAGGCATCGCCTCCCTTGGAGAATTGTCATGACTCCTATGCCCATGGGTAGGATTATGCAAATGTTAGATAATCTGTATGTGTGATAAAAGGTCAAAGATAATATTTAAACCAGGATATAAAGAATCCCGAAAGTCTTTATTTCTAAATGATTTTTTCACACCTTGTCTCCACATTATAGGTATCTGACACCTTACTATCCATTATTGTGTTGACCTCACCATAAACCCTGTTGACACAAAAATCCTTTAAAAATGGCCTTTGGCAGTTCAGAAGCTTATCTTGGTCATCAGCGTTTCTTTTATTTAAAAGTGCCCTGTTCTAGATTTCTTCTTCTGGACTGGTGCTTTGCACTGACCCTCCATTTGTATGTAAGTGTGTGTAACATGTATGAATACTTTTTAATAGTAATTTAATTTTCCTTCATAAGGTGTTCTTGACTTATGGTATAAATCTGTAATTGGCAGGAGCATGTTGAAAACATCCAGTTTAAGTGTGGCATGCCTCTTTTTTCGCTTCTTTCCATTAATACTTCTAAACGAAATATGGTCAAATCAAATAACTTTCAAAGCTATATCCAAAAGAAAATAAACAGCATTGCGAAGTTCAAAAGAAAAAGTAGATAGATCAGAAAGAAAAGTTGTGTAGGTTTTGTAGTTAAAATCAGTGCTAGGTTATGAAGTCAAAACTCTGGGCTTTGAAGATAAATTGAAAGAGTGTTACACAACACCAAATCTACCAATATATGTGTGTTCATGTAATGTAACATGACAAGCAAGGAAATGACTATTAAAGGAAGCCTCATGCAGGTAGATAGTACAGTCTGGATAAGCAACAGAGATCCACAGGTCTGACTTTTTGAAAGAGGAACCCTAAAATGTCCAATTGGGAGTTTTCTGAAAGCTTTGTAAGGAAGACAGAAAAACGTGGAAAAAAGTGCTTTGGTCAGATGACATATTAGGTGAACTTTTCAATCTATACCCCTTTCCCGCTAGCCAAAAAAGCCTGTTTAAAGCTGGAAACAAATGGCTTGTAGTGGCAGTGGAACAGTTCCCTAAATTGTCGACCCGGGCCAAATGTCTCGGTAAGAGATCTGGGTTAAAATCACTTATCTCTATTTATTTACTGGATTGCTGATACCCTAAAAAAAGTGAAGCCACAAGCCGCCATATTGGTACTCCCCACTCCCATGGAGATGTGCAGTAAAAATGCCTACGTGTGCAGCATTTGACTGCAAAAACAAGCAGTTAGCCAGCTGTGGGAAGATGTTTCACAGGTAATTTTACAGTCAGTGGATATACTAACCAAGAAAATCCATATATAAGCTAATGTATCCCATAGTATAGCATGTAGCGTAGCATTAGTCTGGCTATCTCAGACTGACTCGAAAATATTGACTGACTTAACCATCGACATTGTGTTTAATGTTATAAAATAGAAGAGTAGAGAAAACAGAAAGTAATTCACTGTGAAATTTCAATGTAGTAATTCTTTATTAAGTGGATGTCGTTTTTGTAGTGTTTGTTGTATTTCTCATTTGAAAAAGTAATGTGCTGAAATATATTGCATGTTATATTGACGATAAAAAAGCAGTTCAATAACTCACCATCCACACCTAAAACATGCAGCCAAAGCTAAAAAAAATCTGCTTTATACCAAAAGTATGTTCATTCATGTGAACACTTTTATTTTTGATGTAATCGTTATTGGACTTTCTATTTAGGAATGCAAGATTTTATTTTCACAAAAAAAAAAAAAAAAATCAAATCAAATTAGTTACACAATGTCCCTTTAAGGACTAAGGACTTCTTGATCAGGCTGACCCGCTGGTATACTCAAACATACAGCAAAGTCTGAGGACAGCTGTTCCCATTCACACACTCATTTCCGGTCTGGTAATCCGAAATTATCACCTCAAACAAAGAACCACCTTCTCTTAAACACTCAACGTGACACAAACAAAGACTAACCTCAGAAGCTGGGTAACTCCAAAAATTGACCCAGCCGAGGTCAACAGGGTCAAGCCCAATACTGGCTTTGACTGTCAAGGTGCCTGCATGACATTGGCTGTCTTGACTTACAGCCTTAATCTGAGAGGTTATCCAACCCCTCTGAGCTTACAAGGATATAGTCTTTGATGTCATATATTGTTATGGCATTTGACCGCTTTTCATGGCTCAGGGACGTGATTGGATTGGGTTGCTAGCTAAACATCTGTGTTTTCCAGGCAGGATTAATGGCTCGTTGACTCTACATAGACCTGGGTATTTTTATGTTTCTGACTCAAGAAGATGTCAAATCTGTGGGCAAATCTCAACATGTCAGTCTGAAATCTATACTGGAGACCCTTTGTTCTGATCTCTATCCATATAATAGACAATATATAGGTAAAATACATGAAAATAAATGGAAATGACTCACAAGGTGAAGGTGTGCGTTATTGCTACACAGAAGGTTGGTTGTTTTCATTAGATGCTCCTCTCTGCGAGCTTTTTTTACTCTGATCCCTGTCGCCATTTTTTTGGTGGCACAGAAACTCAGAAGCTAATTTCCATACTATTCCCTCAGGTATTCTAATTGAGTGCCATAATTACTTTGGGGATCTGGAATTAACCACCTTGGTCAGCGAGGTAGGAAAGTAGGCTAATATGCAAGGACCATTGATGCGTCTTAGCACACTGTTCTTCTCCCTGTTTTGCCACCTTCTTCCCTTGTGCTGCTCATAAAGACAGACATCTGGGAGTTCCACTTCCTTGCTCTTTTTTCTGGTTTTTCATTGCTTCCCATAGTGCATACACTTTGCAGGTCAAAGGTCTCAACAAAGGGTCACAGTGCAATGAGAGTGTCCAGACAGCTCAGTTTTAATGCCTTTTTATTAGGGATTTTGCAGCCTTTATGGGGGTTACCCATGAAAACGATACATATCGTTGGTGGGGATCAAATGGTTTTACTGCCAATGACAGCAGGAGAAAATTACGGTGTACTTCCGGGACATAACACTGCGGTACGACATTTGATGAGAGTTTAACAAAAGCAGGTCAAAATTACTCTTCACAGAGTTTGTTTCTGTGTACAAATTTTACCAGATATTTCTGAATTGACCTATATATCAAAATATATATTGACCTTTAGTACTATTTTATATTTTGTAACATTTTAACCACAAACTTTAATGCATTTATTTAACTTTTAGACCAAAAGAAAATTAAAATTTATTAAACTAAATAATATAAAATTTTCCTTTCTGAAAAAAATTAGTGAAGCAATAATTCTTCTGAAAATAATTTAAAAGTAAATGAAACTTTATAAATTTAACACATTTTTTACTTAGGCTTATACTTAGACAACTTTTGTTGTCATTTTGTATACACAGAGTGTATACAAAACAAAATTTTGTTTTGTATAGCAAAATTTCATTTTACATAATTACATTGATAATCTGTATAATGTATTCAATGTTGTGAGTATTTTCACATTCTGAAATTTTGCATTTATATTATTGTGTTTCTGTGAAAAGATCTTATAAGGTCTTAAATCTGAATTGGGGAAACCTACAAGAACACTGAGCCAGTGGTGCTGTGGTAAAGGAAAGGGAAGTGCTGGCACGGTGGGGGCTCTGCTATATTTCCCTGCATTGAAGTAAAAAAGGAAATGGGAAGTGATATAATCCTCTTCTGGATATCATCCAGTCTACGGTATTCTATCTTCCTGGTTACTGGGACTTCAGCCCTGTTGAGACCATGTACATATTATACAGCTGTTTATGTCCCCCTCTAGCTCCTGTAAGTGCAGAGATCATAAGGATTACATAATAAAGATGAAGGATCCCATTTTAACAACAATGTATATGCTTGTGGGGGGATGTTTGAGAGAGAGAAAGAGAGAGAGCAATGAGATGACCTCAAGGGATTGGGCTGCATTCCAGTACTTTTCCTCCCACACTTTCTCTCAGCCCATATAGACACACACACGACAGGTGGTGACTTGAGAGACCCCCTGGCTTCTTTACACTCACTCATACCCATTTTAGGACACTCTATGCTACCTCTTCCACCTCTGCCCAGACCGATTGGATGGAACCTCCATCCTACGTACATTTACTTTAAAGATGCAACAGTCTGACTTTTCTTGACACTGACTTTAGCTTTGCTTTGAAGTCTGGCTTGTTGAGTCTGATTTTCACCAGTTCTGATATTTTGCTGTTTCGAAGGACAATTTTTCTTGAAACCGAAAGACAAAAAAATCTTATAAATCATCAGCATCCAACCTTTAGGCCCATTGGCCCTGAAGTGTTATATATTTGAAATTCTTCTCCACATATTAAGGATTTTCTAATTCCACCAGATGCATCTTTCCCTTATATTATATGAATCACATTTAACTTTAGCTTACCGGATCTTTTTCATTTCATTTTTCCATTTTCTATTAGCAGAATCCATATTAGAAAATAACATTTCTTAGTATAAAGGTGTTATAAAAGTATAAGCCATCTACCATTAACAATAATTCATAGGAGATGTCAACTTACAACTGCATCTCTGTTTTTTTTTTTTTTTAAATAAACCAGTTGATATTATACTGGCATATCTGAGATTTTCTTTAAGTAACATATTTGACTTCAGTGATTACTTTTTTTTTTTTTTTATATATTACCAATCATTTTGAAATATTGCAGTTTTTTACGTGAAATGTTAGAATATGAATGGGGAACAAACAGATTAACAGATCCTCCATCATACAAAAGGCTTAGGAAGCTTTTCATCGGGTTTATTCTTTGTTCAATAAAGCTTGGATTTCTGCTTTTCATCAATTAGTGCTGATCATGATGCAAGCTTGCAACACACATACACATTTTTAACCTTTTTCTTGTAATTAAAAATTTTTACTACAGTTTGTTTCTGTTTTTTTGATAGGTTGATTGCCGTAACTGTATGTAGAACAAACAGACCTGACATGTCCTTCATCGGTTTTGTTAATCAACGAAACAATATTTTAGTGATTGAATAATTTAAAATTAATGTAAAGGTTTATAAATAGGGTCAACTGTGTACATACTTACTTTATAAGTAAGATAAAACAGAAAATGTAACCAAAATTCAAAATATTAAAGCGTGACATACAGCATGTTTTCAATGCAAGATATCGTTGTTTTGTTCCTGACCTGACCCACCTGGAGTCTTTGTTGCCGAAAGGTTTTTAATGCATTTCTTCTTTAGCCAGATTTACATTCATTCCAGTTTAAGGCTGGCTTATTGGTGAAGCTCTTGTTCAATCTGATTTGGCACAACACAATAACACCCACACCTGTTTTTTTTTAGGCGCAGCTCCTGCCAGGATGGTACTATTGTCCTCAGTCACTCACCTCATTTTTTCTTTGTTTGTTTATTTCCTTCCCATTGTGTTATCGCCTCATTTTTCTTTCTGTATTCCACTTGTCTGTACACCATATTTATATTTTTCTTAGTTTGTTGCACTCTTCCCAGTTCATTTCCTTTTGGTCAAACTCATTTTCCTAAAGCCCTCAAGGTCCCAGAACATCCCATTGTGTTGTTTCTCTCCATCCTTCTCACTTACTTCATCATTCTATACATAACTTCCTCCACCTCCTCCTGTCTGTGTTAAATTCTCTCTTTCTTTGTTCTCTTCCTTTTTTTTTCATTCTCTGAACCCTCTCTCTTACTCTCCTTCTCTTCCTCCCTTGTGTGTGTTGGTGTTAGCCGGTGCCAGACTGTTGTACAGAGAGACTGCAGGCAGTTGATGTTCCCGCCAGCCGTTAGACACACACACACACCCACACACACTCTCTCTCTCCTCTTTGGAGTCAAAGAGGACAATGTGTCTGGGTTGAGAAGAGAGGGGGGGAAATACATGATTGGGCTGCCATCCCGAGGCTACTGCTGGTATAGCTACGACTGGGGGTCATTGAGGGGGAGACAAGAGAGAAGATGATGAAATACTGATGGCTTTTCAGTAACAGCAGAGCTGAGTGAGAGTGTGGTGGGTGGAGCATGCAGCTGTGAGCTCACAGTAGCTATTATGCAAGAGAAAAGGAAGGGAGAGATTTGGACAACGAGAGGCTCAGAAAGGGTGGAGCACTCGGCGGGATGATGCACAGAATGTCATCAGTGTCGGCGCCATAAATCCCCCCAGCACATTCATGCACTGGATTTTTCACAGCCCCTTTTGTCTCTAGAAATGGGGGACCCCTTTTTTTCTTTCAGGTGGTATTGCTATGAAGATGAGGTTGCTCTTCTTTTCTCTTGCCCAAAAACAGCAATCATCACGATGACAAATGATGATGTCCCTGAGCAAGGCAGGGAGATAAATGTCTTTAATTACTCTGCTGGAACATTGCTTCCAGATATGTTTACCTATGAAATACGACAGAAACAAATTCAGTTAAATAGATATGCAAATACTCAACTGCAAGGCAAATATATGCAAATTTGTATGAATTCTTCAGTTGGGTTCAAAGGAGGACAACTTTCGCCCACATGAAGCAACACTTAGAATGTGAGGCAGAAACAGAGCCACACATTATTCAAAGACATGCAAACCGACTTTAAGTACATTACTTCCTTATTGAAGTTTCCCCCTTTTTATTTATTATTAAATGATGGAGGTGATAAAGGTGACTGCCAAAAGGCATGCCAGGACAGTTAGAACAGTATAACAGTTCCCTGAGGAACACACTGACACCAGGGTGAGGGTGTTATTTCTAAAATGCAGACTACAGGTCAGAAAGGTTTCTTTACATTTACAAAAATAGGCATTCATCATCGGGCGAAACGCAATTTCAATTTTAAGATGGCAGCATGGAAAATGTATTCAGCCTGACCCCAGAGCTGTCTCCTTTATTTGTGCTTACTCTTCATTTTATCTCCTTCCACTTTGTCGCCTCCTGCCAACACACCTGCTCAGACACACAATAGTGACCTTCAGAAGAGAAACAGTGGGAAACATGCATATATTCATGTCTTTTTCAACAAAGAGAAACAAGGAACAGGCACCATCTTAACCAAGTTAATCATAAAAAGGAAAATCATCAAGTTACCATTGCAAACAGGAAAAAATGTATTTAAAAAGTAATGACTTTGTGCATAACTATGTTTATGGTTGTCTTTCATATTATTGTTAAGCTGCAACAATGAATATAGACGTATTTCAATAAGAATTCGTCTGTATAGCATGATCTGAAGAGTGGGGTTTGCATTTGTAACTCCCTTTGAGTAAATACTTTGTAATACTACATTTTATAGCATTTTACAGCTAGATTAAAAGACAGATTCCAAATTTTAAAATAGCACAGGCTCAGTCAGATTATGTGGGCAGTGCCTGGAAACAACCCTACAGACATGTAAACATGATTTTGATCTTATTTATTTTGTAGAAGCTCTGACTGTATGTTTAATTTCCTTAATCTTTCCCAGTCTCCGGTCTTGCATAGCCTTTAACTAGCCTTGTTTCAGGTTTGCCCTGTATTTGAATAAATCCAGTTTGCATTAATGCTGATCAGTTTCCCTGTCTCTGCTGTATAAAACAATTACTGCAGAAAGATGCTATCACCACCATGTTTCACGGTGGATATCGGAATATTGCGGGGGATCAATGATATAATATTTTGAGCCAAATTAAATGTTTGCATTGTTGCAAAACAAATAAGCTTTTGTTCTCATGTGACTAGGAAAATAATTGTCTGTATGCTGTTTTGCCTTCATGGTCTCGGGTAAAGTCTTTCATCAACTTTTGGGATGTTTTGTCACTAACTTTGTCCTTAAAAGACAGTAGCTGTAGAGTCTGCAGCTCCTCCAAACTAAACATGATACTTTTGGTTTTATAAGATTAATGCTCTTCCGGCCCAGTCTTTCATTTTAAGTTAACGGTAAAATCTTGAGAGGTTTGAAGTCGTGTCATTATTGCTTCATTGGGTAGCACTGTTGTCTTGCAGCATAGAGGTTCTGGGTTTGATTCCTGGCCTGGGTTAATAGGCTTCCATAAATTCTCCTTAGGTGTGAGTGTGTGTGTGTGAATGGTTGTTTGTCCTGTTTGTCTCTATGTTGCCCTGTGATAGACTGGTACACTGCATCTCACCCATAGACAGCAGAATATGCTGCCAGGCACCAGCACCCAGCAGGGATAACCGCAACGGAAAATGGATGGATGAATGGGCTCATATGCAAAACTTCGGATATGTTTTTTTAAAAATCAAACCCTACTTTAATATCTCCACAGTTTAGTCAGTAAAGTAACAGATTTCTTCTTCAGGTCGTTTATCAGTAAAGTTCTCTAATCAAACTTTAAAGTTTTCACATTACAGCTGTGTATATACTGAGACTGTGTCTCACATAGGTAGACTCCATTTATGACATTACTCCTAAAGAAAAATTATACCCTGGACAATCATCTTTATCCTATTTTTCCAAATAGGATGTTGTTGTATAATGTTTTATACAACATGTAGAAATGGATTTTTACCCAGGTAACATTAAGGTTAAGATGGTAATAGATTTTTACAGTTTCCTGATATTTATTCTTTAAAATCTGAAAAACAATCTTGAAACCCAACTAACAATGTTGTTATTTTGTATCACTTTATGTCGGTCTATCTTCTAAATTCCCAATTAAAATGTAAAATGCTTTTGCGGGGCCCTGTGTGTATGTAATGTTTCTCCTGAAATTGGTGTCAGACATTGGTGTTACATTTGTTCAAGACTTTCCCAGAGCCCTGCCTAACCAATCAGCACAAAGTCCATGAGTAGCATGGGAAAATTAGTGAAAAATAAGAACCTCAAAGAGCAATCAATTGCAATACAATCAAGGACTTTGGGGACAAAAGGAGAGAAGACAGAAAAAGAAGAAACATTTTTCTTTTCTTGGCCCTCCGAGAGGACGGTTTAGATGTGCAAAATTTCATGGAATTAAGGCCGACAGGTTTCTCTGAGCCCAGTGGGAGTACTTATAATTTGTTTGGGGACTAAAAGAGGGAAGGGGATTCAGAACAATGGTATTGTTCACTGTTCTTCTGGAAGCTTGAGCTGCCACTACTGCCTGCCTGCTTGCAGATTGTTAGTAGTAATTTGCTTTATGTTGGGTGGAAGTGGGATTAGGGATGAAGCGAGGCATGTTTTAATTTCTCAGCAGGGAATCACATGCTCTTACCAGTGCCAATCACAACTCCTTCGGTAGAGATTACATAATATCTCCTTATAGACCACGCCACGACCACCCAGGGTTGGTCTGTCCCTTTGCCAAGTTGTTTGTATCACAAACAAGTGGCATTGAACATATAAGTCTGAAGATCTTAAAGTAATTGGCTATGCATACACACAAATACTTGTGTACAATCCTTGAAAATAAACAGTTTACTTAAACACCAATGGAGGAAAAGTTGGCAAAAAAAATCCAACTTTTGTATTCAGTTTCACTTGAAATCATCATGAAGTTCAAAATGTAAAATGCATTCTGGAACTGAGTTATTATTTTTTTTGCAGTTTCAGAATATAGCAACTCTCTTTCTAGTGGTCAGCTAATTATCAGTGAAACTCAAAAAGAAAAGAAAGCTGGGACGTGCTTCGGTGTTACATTGGTTATCGCACATGATCCATGTACGGAAGCATTAGTCCTCGACACGACCGACATGGGTTCGAATCTGACCTGTGGTCTTCTGCCGCATGTCTCTCCTCTGCTCTCTAACCCTTTCCTGTCAGCCTATTGTCCAAAAAGAATGAGCCACTAGTGCTGTAAAAACTCATCATCATTAAGATTACAGTGAAAAAAAAAAAGTAAGAGAAGTAATTTGAGAGGCTTGGTCCTTCTGGAAGGTAACTATAAAGATCTGGAAAGTCTAAGGTTTGATTGATTGATCAATCCCCTTAAAGACTGCTTGGAGAAGAAAAGGTAAACACTACTTTGGGTCTTCTGGCATGAAGGCAGATTGATTTAGAAACATTTGCAAACTATGTAAATAAATAAATTGCTGTGAAGAAGGAGAGACATCAAAACCTTATCTGACAAGAGCAATTGTACTCAGCCCACTATTTTGGTGGGGAGCAGTGCTTCTTAGCGTGGTCTGAGCAGCATGCCAGAGGGAAAAGTCTTTACTTAGTGGCTAAAGATAAAAATGTCTTGGGCCCATGCTTCAAAAACTCTTACGATTCTAATCCCATCACAAAATCTATGGTCAATATTTAAAATTCAAACCCTCATAAAACAAAGTTGGGCTGCCATTAGTCAGGACTGGTAAAAGAAGCACATATCCAGAATGCCAAACAGAATTAGAGAAAGGATTAGCACTTTAAAATATTTCAGCATTTTAGACCTATAAAACGTCAATTGATTAA
This sequence comes from Cyprinodon variegatus, assembly GCF_000732505.1. Taxonomy (NCBI): domain Eukaryota; kingdom Metazoa; phylum Chordata; class Actinopteri; order Cyprinodontiformes; family Cyprinodontidae; genus Cyprinodon; species Cyprinodon variegatus. The sequence goes on from NW_015150491.1 coordinate 1,144,139, forward strand.
ACTCTATGAAAAATTTTCTGACAAACAGATTAACAATAATCTGGCAAACTTTGTGGAAATATACATTTCTACCAGTCACAAACCTTTGGTCGTTACAATAGGTTTAAAAAGTATTTACTTGTACTTTGTTTGCAATAAAAAAGATCAAACATACAGACTACAGATAACAATAATTTTTAACCATTTTTGCTTTGCCATTGCAAAGCCCTAGTGTGACATTCAGTTTGAAAACAATCAGAATTTTCCCGTGAGATTGTTAATGCGAAAATGTTTTATGTGTGTCATACTGACTGACGTCCACCATCTTCATTCAGTTCGACAGAAGCAAAAGGGGGGTTACAGATAGGGAGAGAGGGCAAACGAATTAAAAATTAGACACAGCTAATGCTGCAGGACAGTAGCTTTGTAGTCGTCATTGTGTGGTGTGCTGTGTGATAGCTTCCCTAAGGCCTCTGTGCTCTTCGTTGGAGGTAATTTGCTCTTGTCACATTTGGTTCATATCAAAACTGTTCAACAGGCCACATCATATGAAGAGACTTCTACAATTTCTCTCTGCTTTCCCGTGGCTTCTAGTCAGAGGCCCCTGACATTGGGGCTCAGGATAAAGCAGCCAATGTTGACAGTTTGTGAAGGGCAGCTTGGTTCAAGGAGCCCCCCCGAAGGTTCTTGAGTCAGAGCAATACAGAAAGCTTTGAGGGGGCCGGTTTGGACAAGAGGGAAAGGGCCAGAGCAGAGCAGAGGCGCTTTTTTTTTTCTTTGATGAAGGATGCATTGTCACCAGCTATCATTTCTCATTGCCCTGTTAAGAAATAAGGGGCTCAGCTCATTTTTCTTTGGTGTTCATGAGAATTGGTGTTGTCATGCTGACAATATCAGAAGCGCCCTGTCCCTTGTGCAGCAAACACCCCATTGTTCTCCTCTTCTACATCTATCAGAAACACTTTTCATGAACTGCTGGGTCATGAGGGCTTTTATTCTGTCTCAAAGCATTTCAAGGACATCACTAATGTTGAAGGCTGGATGCATTTATACTCATCTGCTCTGTCTCCTGCATCCGCTCAACTTTGATCTTTCGCTTTCCTCTGTGCCATGATTGATACTTGCATTGCATTAACAGTGAAATGCACATGAGTGAGGGTCCATATGTGAATACAAACAGCCCATCACAGACCTCCCAGAGGGATCGTAAAAAGCGGAAGGCATCCTGTGCAGGAGACGGTGGGATCATGTTATAAGTGTGTTTTATGAAAAAAAAAAACATGCTTCATCTTTTTTAAGAAGTAAATGATCAAGAAGATCAACATTGACAAGTAAAATACAAATAAAGAGAAAAGAAAAAGTGCAAGACTAAAAGGAAGAGAGTAAAAGTTAAGGAAAGATGTACTGCAGCTGCAAAAGAGCGCCTATTGCTATAATGAGTGCAACTGTATGCATGATGTAATGCATGTGCGGCACGTGCTGATGTATAGGACAAAGAGTGGGAGGGAGATAAACTAAAGAAGAAGCGGGAGTCGGAGAATAAGATGAAAGGCAGAAAAAAAAATTGAGAAGCAGCAAAATGTCCTGTAGACAAAGAGATCCTCTGTGGAAAAAAGGAATTTGCATTGGTCCTCCCTCATTTGATTTGTTTGCTTTGTTGCATCTGCTGATGGAGAAATATGTTGTGTTTACCTTCTTCCTTCATTCTCCCTTTTACAAACCTACTTTAAACACCAGCTCAGAAAACATTCTATCAGATAGCATTAGGATAATAAATACAATGACAAAATGAAACTAATAATTGTCTAATAACTAAGACAATTATTATATATATATATTGACATGATTATATTCTATTTTCTATAATTGCCTGACAATTAGCAATAATCCCTGATGTACACATTGCCACTTTTGAACTGGAGCCCATTATAAAAATTAAAGCTCACATTCAACAAATTTGGTGACAGAATTAGGTTGCAATCTTGCTGAGTCTTGAGGTAACAGTGTGCCAATAAATGTCCCTGTTGTCCTATATCTGCTATAAACTAGGACATGTGGAATGAAAAACACTGACATTTTCAGTCTGTTTAGCCACTCTGAACAGCTGGTGGTTTAGTACCACGTCCAAGGACACCTCTAAAAAAACAATCATCCATTCCCAAAAGCATTATATTGTTTCACATGACAGAATGATAAAAATACAAGTATTGAAGTGTAGATAATTATACTGTAAAATCCATTCTTGAACTATGATCTTAATTTTACTTTAAAACAAAAGACGATATTGATGCTTTTAGACAGGAATACTGCAGATCCATAAATCAGAATTCTCTCTGCTTCACGGAAATCACTTGCAAAAGTATGTGTTTTAAAACTAAAGTGTATAACTTTTAGCAATATCTAATGGTCAAACAGCAGACTGCAGTGACATTAACTGCCGCCCCACCACTTTTCCCCCTCCTACAGTACGATACTAAGGCCATCACGTTAAAAATTGGCTCCGGCAATGTCCGCATCACCTATCTTATGATGACACGGTTTGTTTACATAGATAATTTGATGTTTTTTTATAAATAGTATTGAATTATATTTTATATACTTCCCACAGTCACATTCAAGCTTAATTCTAATCTCTGCAGTCACTAGTTTGCTCTGCGCTGCCGTAGTGCAAAGATCTCTACTTTCTTAAATGCACAACCTGCTCTTATTTAATTGTAAATAGTCATTTTTAAGTCAGCGCAAGCAAAGAGGCTTTTGTCAATGATAATAAATAACACACTTATGTGTAATGTATTACATTTCTGTCAGTAAAATCCTGTAATTATTACACACTGTAGTTTTAATGGAAGCATGAAAGATTTGAAAGACAAATAATTTAGTGCAAATATTTGAAAATTTGCTAGCTAAATAATCATGAGAAACATGTTAGTTCTTGACTCTAATTAACATTTATAACTTAAGAGCAGCTAACCCTAACCCAAAGTGAAGCATTAAGAAATTCCAAGGATCACACATGCAAATCAGCCAGCTGACAAAATTTGCATGCAATGCCCTTCTTACCCTTCATCGTCATGTGTTTTTGATATTTTGGAATAACAGTACAACTTTTCAAGGGTTAGGGCTGGCACATTTATATTCGGCTCTTTGCTGAGATTAATAATGCAATAGAAAACATAATGAAAAAAAAAATATCTCACACTCTTTTAATTCCCAGTTTACATTTAGTTTCCTGGCAAAATTTAAAAGCCAGCTGTTGGAAAAAAGAACAACCTTAGTAGCTCCACTTCTACTTCTACTATCTACAATTGGATTTCAATGCAAAATGCCACTTTTAAAGACAAGGCCAGTCCAAAAGTTATTCAAGCCCTTTTTAACAAGCATATCTAGTTGTTAGCAAATCACTTGTGGTTTATAGCACCATGTGATTTATAAAAAGATACTTAACCTTACCTGCAAGCTGAATTCTCGTGATATTTGTGCTTTAACAAACATGCAAGAATCCATATTATTCCACTCCTGTTTCAACTCTTATGGGCAAATAATAAGCAAACACTGATTGGCTAAATAGTTTGGCTACCTGCAGCTAGCTGCTTTAATTATACCGTAATGGAGATTTAAGGCAGAGTCACATTAGTCAGAGTAAGTAAGAGTAACTAATGGTAACTTCATTGGTCACACCATTGCAATCTGTTTTGTAAGCAACTGGGGCTATTTACAAACAAATTAATTTGTCTTTCTTGTGTAATAGAAAAATTTAAATCCTTCTTTCAGTCAGCTGACTGGCAGTGTACAGATCAAGTGGTCAGTACCACATTATTCAATGGTAATTATGGTTTAAAAAAAAGAGCCTGTGTGCACCGTTGTTCTTTATGGTAGTCTGACTTAAACATGAAACACATGCATTGTGCAATTTTATTTAGTTCCATTAAATCCATTCACATAATTTTTAGGTTTTAATATTTTTCATTTAATCTTTAACTTAACGCATTGTAGTTACTGAGGTCCCAAATCAGCTCTCCTTCTGTTCTGTTTCTGGAATGAACACAAGCTGTCTAAAAACATTAACTAACACACTTGTTTTCTGAGGATATACTGTAATTAAAAAATGAATTAAATGAAAATATAATTTCAAATAAAAAAACACAAAACAAGAGTCTGAAATATATGGCTAACATCTCCACAGCATGACACAGAAGCTCTTTATTTTAAGGAGCCCTGCTGGGAGATGACCCAAAGCGCTTCATAACAGCCGTTCTCGTAAATGCAACAGTCCCGAAGATGGCCAAGCTCTTAGAGCTGACACTGTGAGAGCTGAGCAGGAATTTACCGTGACAGAGGAAACATCCTCAGGTGGAGGTTCACAGACAGAGCCAGAACAAACACACATGCAGACCTTAGCAGTGAACCCTGCTGAAGCTTACCTCCCTGAAACCTTGATGGTGGGATTCAGATGACATGTAAACCTTTGTCACCTTTTTATGTTAAACATTTTTAATACTCGCAGGGCTCGGGGCCACCTTGTCTCCACAGAGTGAGATTAACACAGACATTTCTAAAATAGTAAACGTGAAAATTTCAAAAATTCAAAAGATATATGGTGTGGCAAACTATTTAAATTCAATCAACATGAATTACATGTAAATGGTAAATGGGACGACAGTGGTGTCAGATGCAGGAGTTTGCCCAGCAACCGAAAGGGTTGACAGTTTAAGCCCCTGCTCCAGCTTTCAGTGTTGTCTGTTCTAGGGCAAGACACGTCACCTGCATTTCCTACTGATAGTGGTCAGAGGGCCCAATGGTGCTTGTGTTCTGCAGTCTCACTTCAGTCAGTGAGCCCCACGGCAGCTGTGGCTACAGTCTATCTTGCCACCATCAGTGTGTGAGTGTGTACCTGAATGGGTGAATGACTGAATGTAGTTTAAACCCCTTTGGTCAAGTCTCCTGACTGATAATTTACCATTAAATTATTGTGCCAAATAAGTTACATGTCTATTAGAGTAGCAAGCTCTGAAGAACAAAATTTGTATATGTTGTAGTAAACATCTATGTTCCAAAAAACAAAGCTAAGAAAAGCTTGATTTACACCTATATTTATTTAGACAGAAGAAATCTCTAATTGGTTGACTTAAGGGCAGATTATACTTCTGTAACAACACACATGAAATGTTGCTTGGGTCTGGTCGCAAACCAATTTTCCTGGTATGCTTCTGCGCCATTGATCTGGAATTTCTAGGGACGCACAGCAGTCTCCCACCAAAGTACAAGGGGGAGCCTATTTGAGAACTCGCAAGAACTTTGGCACATGGTCACGAGAACTTTGGCAGCGCCAGCGGGAGTGTTTATCTTCCAAAAGAACAATGGCGCATCTGCAAAATATCACGGTCACAGAGATGGATCTAGAGTTGCTAGACATCAAAGAATAACAGGTTCTGTTAATGGAGTTGGCAAAAAGACAAAGGAGGATGCAAAGGTTGTCTATTGTAGTTGTTCCTCCGTTTTTAAAAATGGAGCGCCCGGCACCGAACCAAGAAGGGCAACCACACAGACACCCGGAAAGGCATACCAAGGACCAATCACAGCTGTTTTTTGTCTGCGCACTTCCGCTTGAGGTCTGCACAGGTTTGCGACCGTCTGACGCGTAGTCAGGATTTTTTTGAGGTGCGTGACGACTGTTGCAGAACCTCTGTGCGGGGGACGTGGTCGCGCATAGAGACAGATTTGACAGTTGCGGAGGCTATGCGTCAGAAGCATAAATTGGCCTTTAGAAGGCAGCTAGTTGCACTTGATTTTCTCTAAGGGTTTTAGAGTGATGTAGTATAGCAGACGTGCAGTCATGTGACTGCTGTCTGTTGACGCCACCATGCTTGCTGGTATAAAACCAACTACGTGCACCATGATAATACAGAAAGATATTTACTAAAGATATGTTTTGCAAATGACTGAGAAATCTGCCAACCTAACATTGTCTAAATATTTTGAACATTTGGATGGGGATTTAAAACGCTGCCACATTGCAAAAGGTTCTCTTGTTGGAGTGCAGGACCTCTATAATTTGCCTGCTGGCCTGTTTTCGCCGATTCAAGAATACCAGCCGTCAGACATCCCCGACTTTGCCTACCACGACTTGTACAATTATTTGGTGTCTTGCCAGTCTAATTGTTCAGGAAAAGCACTGAAGGCTTATAAAAGTTTTTTTACTGTTGTAAGCTTAAATTTATGACAATAACGTTTGTCTAAGTATAGGTCTAGTTGTAGTTGGTTGCCTTTCTGGGTCTTGAGGGAAGCTAAAAAAGAAGATGCCATCCTTTCATTCTTGTTGGTTTGTTCACCAATATGCTAAGTATAAAATTACCATTGTTTTGATGGGGTTTTCAAGGTAATATGAAGAAAAACTGCAATAGCTGTTTTTTTAGCATGTTGTCTGTAAGCGCAATTTGTTTTGCCATCCAATGAGGAAGAGTCATGGATGTCACGTAATTGGCTAATGTCAGCTTTATGTCTTTTATAAAACGTTTGCATGCCAAACTTATAGGAATGTTTTCTGTCAAAAATTGGAAAACAATGTACAATATTTTTCCATTACACTATAATGCACTGCTCTAATGTTATATTAATCACAAAAAAACTATTAAAGCAAATAGGTTTTGTTGAAAAAAATGTGACAAAAATGAAAAAGGTCAATGCATAAAAGCAATTTTGCAAGGCTTTGTTATGCTTTTAAACAACAAGAATATGGAAAGGGGAAGTTTACCTTCAGTTTTTCTTTGTTATGAGTCGCATAGGAAATCTGATCGTAACAAACCATTATAATATCCAGTAGTTGCCATCAACTGAAGACATAAGCAGGGCCCCATCAGTAGGAGTCTAACCAGAGCCATGTTGTACATTAGTCACAAAGTAGATCTTAGGCAGGACCAGTCTTTGGTTCTGATCAATCAGAAAGGTATGCTTGTGAAGAAAGTCTGAACTCCTACGACCTGGCAGTGCTGGTTAAAACAAAATGCATCCTGCCTTTACTCTCAGGTATTTCCGTAGTGTACCTTTAAGTCACATATCAGTTTTCAAAATTGAAACTAAGTGAATTTAGGATTCTAAGCACACGACTGCTTGTGCACAGTTCTCACATATGCAAGTAGTACGCTCGCTCACATGTGTTTCTGATGAGTCAATATAGATCTGCATTTCAAATAAAGATAATGGGAAGCAGACAAGAGTGAATGAAAGGAAGAGAGGATGGGGGGTATAATGGTATCTATAGCTGGGAAAGGGTGGAGTGAACGAGGCATTCCTCAGGCCTGATGTAGGAGTTAAATTAAAAATATCCCTGGTTTCTTGGAGGGGGTCCAAGGGCAACTGACACAGACCACTCAGTCAGGGAGCTCGCTGCTGATCCACTAAGCACTCACTCATGGCCAATTATGTTTCCTGTGATGTGTGTTCTACCTCCCCGACCCCACCCCCACCCACAAATACCCAACATCCCACCTTTACCCCTCAAGCAACAGCAACCAAAGAAAAAAAGCTGTCAGAAAGTTGGGATCAAACCTTCAATGCAACTCTGGCTGTCACTTACCCAGGTGATGATTAATGGCTTATATTCTCTGACCCAAAGAAGAAAGGAGAGCAGAGAGTGAGCTACAGATGGGAGTTCTCAACTCATTACAAAGCACTGTAACATGTGTTGAGAAGACCAAGCATCCTCCTGTGTTTGCACAGCTCTGCAACTGGCACTGTTACACAATTATGCTACTGAGAGATGAAAGTCAAGTATTCTTAAAGAGTGAGGCTGTCAAGTTTTTCTTTGCTTCCAGGCAAACTTAACAAATTAGAAACATGGGGTTTATCACTCACCTGGGTTCCACTTTCTTTGAGACTGCCAGAGGTTCTCACTTCTTCCTCCACACAGTCTCACAGTGAGGGTCTTGCCACTGGCATCCAGCAGCGTTCAGTGTTGGAAACCAAACACAGGCCTGTTTTGACTGGATATGATCCTTGTTTCCGGGTATAATGCTGCCAGAAACAGATTGATGGCTCTCAACCAGAGGGGTTTTTTAAAGGAGAATCCACCTAGTTGGAATTCTTCTGCGGGTCACAGTCATGGCATGCAATAGTGCAAAGTAGTCCCAATATTACAAAGAAGAGAATGAAAGTTTGCATACCTTCCCATTAAGGACAATTATTAACTCCCACTAGTAATTAAAATAATGCAAAACTGAAAAAAATATAAATATAAAAGGTTTAATTTTAAATATTGATTTTGAATTTTAAAATAATTCTACAAAAAAAAAAAAAAAAATATCCCAGACAAATTAAAGTCCCTTGTCAGGAACAATAAACCAACATACCTGTCAACAGGAGCAGGAGTATGTCATTATTCATAATCAATGTCATGATTTCCAATATCTATCATTTTTGTTTCTCATTACTTCTGTCAATTTCAATCTATTTTTGTGGTCAGATTTTTCCTGTCTAATGGAATGGTATGTAAACTTTTGAAGATTACCGACAAATGTTTTTTGAAACATTTTTTTAATAAGAAATTGACTGCATTGTTACTTATAATTCTTGACAGTTACAAGATATTGTACATATCAGGTAGAAACAAATGTAAACAAATCAGGAAAATGACAAAAGTGTAACTTGATTAACATGACATGAGAGACACAGCTAGTGAAAAAAAACCAAACGTTTAGCATAGACCTGATTCCAGATATGCTTCATCCTTCAGGCGACCATCCACTGCTTGTCAAGCACTGCAATTTTTGCTTTGTTTCTGTTCAAAACTGTAGTTTTGTTCCTTTATGAAATACATTTAAAAAATGTAAACTTCACATTCAGTTGCCTAGACTGAACTTTTTCAAGCTTGACCATGACCTGGATTACTGGGAATCTTCACAGATAATTAAAAAAAATTAAGCTCTTATGTAAAAAAAAATATCTTAACATGTCCAAAAAATCTGTGGGAGCAGTAACGACACAGTAACAGTCTAAAGGAACTTTTTGGTAGATAGACTGTACAAATTTGTCCTTAAGGGTGATGTCTTAATGTTAGTGGCATCAGTGTGTGAGTATGTGAATGACGGAATGTATTGTAAAGTGCTTTGGTCAAGTCTCTGGATTTGAAAAAAATCTCTATATATGTACAGGTTATTTGCCTTGTACTTTGTAAATCTTTGTGTAAACTTGTTTAATTGATAATTTTTTTCTCTAAAACCTTTTTGCCCATGTTGAAACTCGGCCCCCACTGTTTCATTTTCCTATCGGTTAAGACTTTACAGATGGTAAAAGCTCTTTGTGCCAGTCTTTGTAACGTGTTCACCTATTGCTCATCATTATTCATGCATTTGGTACTCATACGCACTTCTAGTGTTTCTGTATCTTGTTAGCATCGTTTCAGTACTCATCAGAGCTGCATAGTTTGTTTTGGAAATTGCCAAGAGTTGCAATAAGCTAAATATTTTACAATTTCATGACAAGAAGAGGAAGGGAAAACCATCCACTATACTTTTAATCAATGAACAAACAAAATGAATAAAAACACACTTCTACTAAACTTAAAACCAAGCCAACACTATTACAAGTATTTACAAACTAAATTGTCTAATATCAATACCTGTATGTCCACTGATTTTTCCACCACCCAAGACAAGGTTTACATTCCCTGCCCTGGGAATACATCCATACTGGCTGATAACAATATGAGGTCAACACTATATAGGCAGTACCATTAAATAGAAGGACAGGCCATTAATTATTAATAATAAAAAAAACTATTCTAAATAATTAAGATGCAACCTAACTCTGATGGACTGACCATTAAGAAAGCAATAAATGGGGAATGCAAGTTTAGAAACATTGTATTTCACTAAAAGGGCAAATCAAATAGAGATTAGTGTAATTTTAAATACCCAGATTTTGAAATAAGATTTTCATTTGTGAAAGCTATTTGAAAAGAAAGATGGGAAGCTGAAACCAAATATCTACGTGCACCTCATTAAAAAAAGGTATCAAATTTTTCAGACTATACATTTCATGTTTTAGGATTATCAAAATTGTTCTTTGCAAAATGGTTGAATAATCATGACAAATATGTCTTTTCAACTTTACTCAACATCATTATCTATCTCATTGACAGCGCCGGACCCATCTCCTTTCTGAGCAGTGTTGATAAATGGTGTTGATGGCTGAACATTACCATGCTGTTTACACTTAAGGATATTTTATCTAACAGATAAACATCATACCTTTAGGAAAATGGAGATTAGCCAAGGATGGACCAAATTATGAAGAGCTTCACTTTTTTTTCTGATGTTTCGGTTGATTTCTTTTGGTTGGTGCATAAAGTTAAAAAAGGAAGAAGGGTGCTGCCCTAAAATACATACAAAGTTGTTATTTTGGTTGACACTGATAATGTGAACTGGAGCCCCTTTAGTTCCAAAAGCAATCAGAAATGTAAAAAAATGTTTAAGATGCCGTTCAGTTGGGAGAAAAGAGGGGGCTTTACTTGTGATTTTAATAATATGCATTTAGAATTTGATTCCCTAGCTTCATTATTAAAAAATATATTAAGTACCATATCCTTATCCTGCACTTCATTTAAGAAAAAAAGTCATGAGGGTCCAACCCCCTGAACCCAACTCCATCCCCAAGGGCCATGAAACTCCTACAATCAGCTTTGAGTGCCCACCAACAGACATGTTAAAGCACTGCCTGAACATATATATACATACTGTACACTCATTCAGGGAGACCTACAGTTTTTAACCACAACATATACACAGACAGGGAAAAAAAAGGCTTTTTACAAACATGCTACAGAGTGCCTCCTTCAGGATATGTTCTAGTGTACCAGTTGTATACACATACGCTAGTTGAATCCATATGACTGAAAGAGTCTGCCTGCAACATTCCTCTTCAGCAGCAGCATGGCGGACGAGTTGCTTGTGCAGAAAATCAATAGGACAAAAACAGTGATATTAAAGAAGCACTGAAGATGAAATGAGATAAAATCAATAAGAACAGTGAGGAAGGAAAGAAAGAGGAAATAAGATCATTCTTAAAAGGTACAATGTAATTCAAATGGAAAACATTTTAAATTGCATTTTTTTTCCCCATCTTTGGTGTAATCTAAGACAGAAAAATAAAACAAATCTTGAAAGATAGGTAACCGGAAATTGAGATTAATAAAAAATAAAGAAGAGAATCTTAGAACATAGTTGGGGGGATGAGATGGAGACAAAGAGCGGTGACAGTGATAGAGAACAAGAGGACTCCTGGGACAGCAGAAGAGGGAAGTTTATTGATTGAGGATAGTAAGCTGGCTCACATTTCACATCCTCAGCAATAATACCAGCGCTGTGCTAGGGAATTGAGCCCTGCATCCCGTCTGGACAGGGTCACCTCCACCCTATATGCATCTGTCTTTGAGTGTGTGTGGGTTTCAGGGTGTGTCTTGAAGAGACGGGAAAATGATTGGAAGATTATTTTGCTTTCACCAGTTTGATATCAGATGTGTAGGGATAACATCATTTCCAGCCACTGCCTCAGAGTCTTATTTCAATAACCTTGACATACATTAAAACCACAGCTAAAGAAAACATACACCATGCTTCCAGTAATAACCGGAAACTATCTGTTTTTATTCTATTGTTATGCATCCGAATGGCATCCGAATATTTTATTCAATCTGAAGTCCCATGGCGATTTCATGAGAGGAAACTGCTGACCTGAATGAACTGCATCAGCAAAAGTGGGTAGCTGTAAATGGGGAGTGCACTTGGCTCTCAAAGGCCTCCACTGTCATCCAAGATGGTTGAACCGTGTGACAGACGACCGAACATGTGGCATCTTCCTGACCCCTGACCTGGTAAACCTTCCCCAATCTACCCCTACTGTGGATAAGGAATGGCCTGTAACCTTAGTGACCACGGACCACTGGGACCCCTTTGTGTTCATAGTCTATCACACCAGGAAAGTACGCCCAGAGGTCACACGACAAACAGGTGAACTTTGACTCTCTGGTGCGGGTCTTGGGATCTGGTATTTGGGTACGGTGTGTACGGACACTGATAAGATTGAGCCGCGCGGATGGAGGAGAGATAAGGCTGATACAACATTAATGATGAATACATCTATGAAAACAGACCACACAAAGAACAACTTAGACTATCATCATGCAGTTATCTCTTGATAACCACATTTAAATCAGATAACCTCAATGATATGATATTTAGAGAGTGCCAACACAAAACACCCTCTGTAAAGCCTTTACAGCCAGCTACAGTACGCACAAACATCAAACCACAGGTTAAAGTGTTTTGGTGGAGCTTTAGGTCAGTCTCAGAGATATTGCTTATTTATAGCCACTGATAGCATTAAAGTAATAACAATATAGTTATTTGAATGCAAAAACTATTGCAGCAAATTCACTAACTGAATCATCTGTCTGGTACTGAGTCGCCTAAAGGGAGGTTAAAAGAAAAAAGCAAAAGAAAAACTTTCTGGTGCTCAACAAATACTTTTTTATTCACACCAGATAGATTTTCAGGGGTTTTCAACAGATTTTTCTTTTTTTATTCAATGTGTGACACACTGAATCATTTTGGTTGACAAGGTATTGTGCTACATTTTTAGTTTGGGCTGACATACAATGACATAACTGCATTGCTTGCCAGATGTCACCAATATGTCGTTTCAGAACATTATTAAAAAACAAATGTGCTGTGTAATTCAACACAAGGCATGTGTAAAGTTTCTAGACCTTTGTAGTCTAAAGTAGAAATTAGGGCTTCACCAACAATTATTTTGCAAATCGATTTATCTGTTAATTACTTTTTCTATTAACCGATTAATAATCAAAGGTTCCTTAAAGAAGGGTATATACTAAATGAAATCAGGTGAAACTAAAATGTTTCCAAAGGAGAAGTTCTGGATTGATCATATTGACAGACGAAAAAGTCTTTTTTCTAATCTTAAATGCAAATTATTTAAGCCCTGGGAGAAATTTAGATTTTATTGAAACTATAGCGAGCTGTCCAGGGTGTACCCCGCAGGAGACAGCTGGAGATAGACACCAGCACCTCTCGCAACCCTGCTTGAGATAAGCGTGACGGAAAATGGATGTATGGATGGATGAAACTATGTTTGATGACGCCATGTTGAATGCGTGGGTTGGAATCTGTTGGAGAAGCTTCCAAGGTTTCCAATGTATTATTATTTGTGCTTGGATTCTTTTTGCTTTAGCATTGTTCAACTGCAGAACAGACAAGTTATAGTCAACAAATCTTTCCTTTGTAACAAACTGTTTAAGATTGATATCAACAAGTAGAAACAGGTATAGATTTTTCAAGTCAAAGTTTGTTTGTTTAATCATTGCATATGATTATCATTTTTAGAAGTAGGGTTTTACTATTTGGCATGTGGTAATTTGTTACTTGCTATATTTCCTATACAGGGAAACAGATCCTTGTCTTTGCTGATTACCATTATGCCCTGCTGCACTACAGCTAATATTTCAACACCTATCTAAAGATGAAACCAATGTTTGCTTGTATCCTCTTATATTACGATTTGGATAAGCTAAACTATGTTCAATGCTGTCCTACTATCATTCTGCTTGCTTTGTAAAAAAAAAAAGAAAAAAGACATATGGGATGTCAATGGTGAAGCTCAAGGTTAATAAGTATGTAGTTTAAGAATGGCTGTCCTAATCATGAGGGTTTCTTTATGTTTTATGAAAAAAAAAAAGAGAGATAGAGAGAAAAAAATAAATGACCAAATATTTGGGGGGTTATCTGAAGAAAGAAAAAAGCCTTCTAGTGTTGAAACTTATATAAAAGTCAAGAAGAAACAAAGAACGATGCATGCTGAAGAAGCAGAGGAGTTCATCTACAAAAATCAATTCAAATATTAAGTGACTTTTTCTAACATTTTGATTTATGTAATCTTTTTTAAATATCCATCCCTAGAGCCAGCTCAACATAAGTATCAAAGTGTATGTACAGTAGCTCAATGTCAGCCCAGTATTTGGTTGAATAGCTGAAATACCTTGAAGGATTTAATTGCTTTAAACTCTTCTGATTTTTGCCCAATCCAGTTAATTGCACTAGTAATTCCCACAAGCCTAATTAAAAATATATATATTTTTTCAAGTTTAAGTGAGCATTAAGGTGTTTTAATATTACTCAAACCTCAAATTTACCACTGAAAAATACCACAAGCTATGTCCAGTCTTTTCATGCATTTCAAGGGAAAGCTTAGGGTCCATTTAAGCGCTTCTGGAATTATCCCAAAATATTTTCAGCACCAGTTGGGTTCATAACTCCCTGAGAAGCATGACCACCCACTCAGCCAGTCAGTGGCATTTGAACAGAACAGTTTCAGAACATTAGCAAACATCAGACGCTCAAACTCCAGCCCCTTGTGAACATGATCAACCATCCCTGGATTTACCTGAATCCCTGCTTAATAATCACTACCACCTAGCCTACAATAGCAGAAAAAAGAAAAGGTTAATATGATAAAAAGAAAAAAGAAATATGGAAATAAGCAATTCTTTATATTTCGATTATGCTTAATTTTTCTTTCTTAAATGTACACTCAAAAAAAAATGAAGTATGAGGAAAATCAGTGGGAGAGTAGTGAGTCTTTAGACCAGTGTAAATCTTTTACATACACTCTAGGATGAGTCAAACAAAAAAAGTGGATTTCTCTTGAAATAATAATTTAAAAACAGTGATACTCACTTGAGAGGTTTAAAAAAACTCTTAAGAAAATATATAATTTGGTCTTCATCCAGGACACAGTTTCAAAGAAGTGTTGCCCACAACTGCACAGCCTGAACTTCTGAACTCAAACTGATCCAAAGGAAGAAAAAATCCACAAAGGACTCATCACACATGTACCCTAAATCCGCAGCCCACTTGTACCACTGACTTCAGAACCCAGGGGTCACATTTTCAGCTCTGCTAAACTAACATCTTACTGACTCGGGTCAGAAAATAAACACAAGAGAAAAGAGGAACCACAGCGTGACTTCAGTCTGAGGCCGACGCTTCTCAATGGCGGTTTATTTTCATTTGGAGCCACACGACTCCCTCACAATCAAAACATCCACGTGCAGAGCTAGATGAGTGAACATTCAAACATAAATACAGGCATTAGTGATTAAAAGGACATTTACTTTTTCAACTTTCTTCTTCTTAGAGTTTTTTTTAAATTAATGCAGATGCATTGCAAGAGTAATGCATTTTATTAGGGTTTTATGTCATGGGCCAAATAAAAGTAGTATAAAAATGTCAGAAAAATATATGGCTCTCTTTTTTTCAAGTATAAAACAGAAAAATATAGCAGCACTTTGTATTCCGCCTCCTTTCATTAACCATTGGGTAGAANACAGATCCTTGTCTTTGCTGATTACCATTATGCCCTGCTGCACTACAGCTAATATTTCAACACCTATCTAAAGATGAAACCAATGTTTGCTTGTATCCTCTTATATTACGATTTGGATAAGCTAAACTATGTTCAATGCTGTCCTACTATCATTCTGCTTGCTTTGTAAAAAAAAAAAGAAAAAAGACATATGGGATGTCAATGGTGAAGCTCAAGGTTAATAAGTATGTAGTTTAAGAATGGCTGTCCTAATCATGAGGGTTTCTTTATGTTTTATGAAAAAAAAAAAGAGAGATAGAGAGAAAAAAATAAATGACCAAATATTTGGGGGGTTATCTGAAGAAAGAAAAAAGCCTTCTAATGTTGAAACTTATTAAAATAAAAGTCAAGAAGAAACAAAGAACGATGCATGCTGAAGAAGCAGAGGAGTTCATCTACAAAAATCAATTCAAATATTAAGTGACTTTTTCTAACATTTTGATTTATGTAATCTTTTTTAAATATCCATCCCTAGAGCCAGCTCAATATAAGTATCAAAGTGTATGTAGCTCAGTGTCAGCCCAGCATTTGGTTGAATAGCTGAAATACCTTGAAGGATTTAATTGCTTTAAACTCTTCTGATTTTTGCCCAATCCAGTTAATTGCACTAGTAATTCCCACAAGCCTAATTAAAAATATATATATTTTTTCAAGTTTAAGTGAGCATTAAGGTGTTTTAATATTACTCAAACCTCAAATTTACCACTGAAAAATACCACAAGCTATGTCCAGTCTTTTCATGCATTTCAAGGGAAAGCTTAGGGTCCATTTAAGCGCTTCTGGAATTATCCCAAAATATTTTCAGCACCAGTTGGGTTCATAACTCCCTGAGAAGCATGACCACCCACTCAGCCAGTCAGTGGCATTTGAACAGAACAGTTTCAGAACATTAGCAAACATCAGACGCTCAAACTCCAGCCCCTTGTGAACATGATCAACCATCCCTGGATTTACCTGAATCCCTGCTTAATAATCACTACCACCTAGCCTACAATAGCAGAAAAAAGAAAAGGTTAATATGATAAAAAGAAAAAAGAAATATGGAAATAAGCAATTCTTTATATTTCGATTATGCTTAATTTTTCTTTCTTAAATGTACACTCAAAAAAAAATGAAGTATGAGGAAAATCAGTGGGAGAGTAGTGAGTCTTTAGACCAGTGTAAATCTTTTACATACAGTCTAGGATGAGTCAAACAAAAAAAGTGGATTTCTCTTGAAATAATAATTTAAAAACAGTGATACTCACTTGAGAGGTTTAAAAAAACTCTTAAGAAAATATATAATTTGGTCTTCATCCAGGACACAGTTTCAAAGAAGTGTTGCCCACAACTGCACAGCCTGAACTTCTGAACTCAAACTGATCCAAAGGAAGAAAAAATCCACAAAGGACTCATCACACATGTACCCTAAATCCGCAGCCCACTTGTACCACTGACTTCAGAACCCAGGGGTCACATTTTCAGCTCTGCTAAACTAACATCTTACTGACTCGGGTCAGAAAATAAACACAAGAGAAAAGAGGAACCACAGCGTGACTTCAGTCTGAGGCCGACGCTTCTCAATGGCGGTTTATTTTCATTTGGAGCCACACGACTCCCTCACAATCAAAACATCCACGTGCAGAGCTAGATGAGTGAACATTCAAACATAAATACAGGCATTAGTGATTAAAAGGACATTTACTTTTTCAACTTTCTTCTTCTTAGAGTTTTTTTTAAATTAATGCAGATGCATTGCAAGAGTAATGCATTTTATTAGGGTTTTATGTCATGGGCCAAATAAAAGTAGTATAAAAATGTCAGAAAAATATATGGCTCTCTTTTTTTCAAGTATAAAACAGAAAAATATAGCAGCACTTTGTATTCCGCCTCCTTTCATTAACCATTGGGTAGAAGTAACTTTTATTGCCCATTTTTATCTGCAAAACAGTTTTATTTCAAGCTGACTGCATAGAATGGCTCTGATTTCAAAGATAGACAGTTGTATTTTGGTCAGTACTTTGACAGGGAAATTAAAAAATAATGTGCTTCGATTAAATCCATAGCATCATAGTTTGGTGGTATGTTGTTGTCATGCTGAAAAGTTGAACCTCCACCCTAGGCTCCAGTCATCTGTAGCTTTTATTTCTGAATCGGTCTGCTTTTAGCGTTATTGATCTTTTCATCATCTCGGTCCAGTTTCCCTCTCTCTGCTTTAAAGAAACATTCCAACATTATCTTGGACAAACCATATTTCATAGCAAAGATAGTGTTCACGGTGATACTTAGTATTATTTTTACTTCAAACATGGAGGATGTTCTTTTTCAAGGTGGATCATCAAAATAAGTGGTCCTCCTAATTGTCAATCATTCTGGTGATATGTTTACGAAAAGGCCGTCCTACGTGCTCATGCCCATTTTCACTTACATTGTGGTGAGTCTGGCATAGTGGAAAAATTGCAAATCTTCCTTTTTCGAAAACAGCAACTTTTAAACAGAGCGGGCACAAGGAGAAATGGGCTCATGCATGCTCTTGCACGTGTTTAATAGGTGTTCCCTCTCTGGGGTGGGTACAGGGTTGTGCATGTGGATTTTTTTAAAAAGTGGAGAGTATGAGTCTTTCCATAAATTTGCGAAAATCCTCCACTATACCTTTAATTATCCAATCTGTTTTTTTCTTTCAGCAATGGCTTTCCTTCTGCCACTCTTCCAAAAAGGTTGGATTGGTAGAGCGCATGGTTAATAGATAACTTAATAGAAAACTTGAGCATTTGATCTTTGCAGAGCCTTCAGATTTACCTTTAGCCTTTTGTCTGTTAATTCAAATGTCACCTTGTTACGCAGTTATTAAGTTTAGGATGACATTCATAACTAGGTAGGTATAGAGTTGAGCAATACTATTTTAAAATCATAAGGCATTAAATCAATATGAGGTGCTGTATGTTGATGTTTGATCCTAATCCTGAAATAATTTTAAGCCTTTTTGTTTTTCTGCTTGACAATCTTGACAATTAAATTAACACTACTTTTAAAGAACAAAGAGATTTAAGTTCATTTTGAGTTCTGCTGTTTCCACTGCTACATTGGCTAAGAAAGACATTTTATTAGAGCTTCATAGTCATATGAGGTGTTATGAACAAGGTGCTACACATTTACCAGAGTGATATCTGAGCTTATATTACTGAAGTCATTTTAATAAGGATCTCAGTAAGGATTCTGACCTTCAAAATGCTCCTCTGGTAAAGGATATGTTAATAGTTTTGTAAGTTTTTGAGCAACCACTGTAAGTGTGTCACCTGATTCTAGAAAACTATTACATCCCATGCCTTTGACACACTGACTAATTAGCACAATGTACACAGGAGTAGGGCAACCTATAAAAAGCCCAGTTGGAAAGGGAACAGGGTCGTCCTTGTTGTCGCTGGAAGTGATAGCATAGAGCTGCTGCTCAGGAGCTGGATGATAATGAAGAGCTGGTGTCAGTGAGGAAACGGGGAAAGAGTCGGCCTGTAGAGGAGGACTAATAATAGCAACCAATGCTGTGCTGCTTCCACATGCAGACACACCGGCTTGGCAAAGCAGACCAACGGTAACCTGATCAAGCCACCGCAGAAACCGAAGCAATCAGGAATCAAAGCAAATCCTGCACGCGTAGCACAGGGGTGTGCATGTGCAGAACAAATGTCAATGCATGGGAATGTGTATGTTTCAGAGGTAGGGAGCCAAACATAAATGGAAGCAGAGCTTGGTGAAAACCAGTATTCTCTCTCTAAAGCGAAGGAGTGCATATCTATAATGTGCTCTACCGGAGAGGATATAGTCAGCCTTTCATTCAGGGTGAGATCTGCCTTTTCTCCTCTAGTCCCTCATTTACCCCTTTCGCTTATGGTCTTCACAAGGCATCTGAAGCCCAGTCTCTGCCTCAGCTCTCCTCTCTATCACCCGCAAATACAACAAAATCTCTCTCTCTCTCTGCTCAGACAAGACAAAAGACTTCTTGCTCCTAATTGTGCCCAGCTGTCACATAGACGAAGGAGGTGAGGAGATCAGGAAAAGAGAGGAGCAAAGGGGGGTGGGCAATAAAGCATAGACAGGCAAAGAGAGGAGTAGGTTGGGGAAGAGGAGTTTAAGAAATGAAAGATGTGTTTGTTCAATACCGCAAGGCTGACATGTCTCTCTTATCTCTTGCCCACCAAAACCATATGCCCCTTTGGCCCACAAAAAGATGGGTGGAGAGATCTAACATTTAGGTAGGAGAATGAGGGGTGGTCCTTGTATTATGTAGAGAAGGCACATTTTTAATAAGTACAGTTTATTGAGGTAACCAGAGAAATAAGATGAATTGACAATAAGAGAATGAGGATACCAGCTTGAAGTGTGGGAGCTTCTGCCATGCAGCCCTACGGCATCTCAGTTCCCCGTTGACCACACACGCCGCTTGGCACAGCTCTGACACCATCACCACACGACACAGAGTCACCATCAAAGCCCCAGACACTCCACCAGTGGGAGGCATCACGCCTGGCTGCATGGAGAAAGAAAAACTCTAAATAAATTTGATTACACACAGGCTTTTAACTCCCTGGAAACAAAAGTGGACACAAATTTTGAATGTTAAACACCATTTTAAGTGCTACTGTATTTGGGAACGGTCCTGTTTGGGTAGGTTTCTGTTACCGGCTGTTATTTTAAGTCTCCTGTGTTCTGCACACAGAGGTATCCTGGGCGAATGAGCTTGTAGGTATGTGTGTGACTGGACCCACATGTTCAACTCTCATTGAACTACATGTCCAAACCTCCCTTGTTTATTGACTAGAAACTGATACCTTTAAGGGGTTCATTCATGCTACATTATGTGAGGTAAATTCAATAGTTCAAGCATTATGTTTGGTCATACTCTTTCTTACCTTGGGTCATTTTTTTTTCTCAACATGTTGGTTGTGTCTCTCTATTTTTTTCTCCCTCTCACAGAAGAAGCTCTGTTTCCCAGCGCTCCGCTACTCAGCACTTATCAGCGACACCTTCAGTTATAAGTGCCCAGAGGGCTGGTGAAGTTGGTTTTATTTCAGTCGGTGTGAGTTTTATGCATTTTTAATAGGAGCAGAAGTTCATGAGTGCAGAGTTTCTATCGGATAGATATTCAGATGCAAGAGTTCACGTTACAATACCACCATTAAATGTATTACTGCTGCAAAGTATGCCATTTCAAGAAATAGATCCAAATGTGTCTGCAAGTGTGCAAACAGCCACAGTACCTGGCAGCTGTATTCCTTCCCCTATTGGATTATTTCACATTATTTTAATACTAAAACCACAGAGTAATGTATTTTATTAGGATTTTTAGCTAAAACAACGCTGAAGAGAGACAGGAATATGTTCTGAACCAACTCATTAGCTGTAGGTCCATTAGTCTTGCCATTAGCTCCCACCAGCTTCTGTGTCTCAGCTGAAAAAAGCAAGATGCTGCCACCATTGTTTTAGACCATGGCCATATGTATTAAGGGTGACATCCAGCATTAGCTTTTCAGAAGTCATAATGTTACACATATCCAAAAAGTAAAATTATGTGCAAAATTTGTTCTGGTCTATTACAGGGGTGTTAAAGGTGCAGTCTAGGGACTATTTGTGGTCCAATGAATGATTCTCGCCAACCGATGACTGCAATTTAGGAATTGTACCACAGGTAGAGGTGGTACCACTTTTTTTTATTTGAGGCTAATTACAAAATTTTAAGACATTTACATGACTTATTTAAGAATTTTAATGCCAATTAAGATTCATAAAATTAATGCCTTTTAAGACTTTTTAAGGATGAACACTGATCCAATCTATATCCAAGAGGATACTGTGCAATCAGATTGTAATGTGACAAAATTTAGAAAAGAAATTGAGAGGTGTATGTTTTTTGTTTTGTGTTTTTGAAAATCCCCTGACTGAGCCTGGTTTTGCTGGAGTTTTCTTCCTGTTAAAAGGGAGTTTTTCCTCTCCACTGTTGCTAAAAGCATGCTTAATGTGAGGGATTGCATTCGAGTCAATGAGTTGAAGCAATCAACTGGTTTTCCTTAGATAGAAAACTTTGAAACATTTGACTGTATGATCTGGTGAACTATAAAGTGCCTTGATATGACATGTGCTGTGAACAGGCAGCTAATATAGCAGCAGCAGATCAGTTGCATGTTTCCCCCCCCTGGCAGTTGGTTGCTTTCATGAAAAACGTATTACCTATTTTTGATTTGAAGTGACAAGAGTTGAAAGAAACACCATAGCAACCAAGAAAGTTTACCTCCTGAGCTTTACTTGATGGAAGTCAAGGTGGTTATTGATATAGGCAATGTGGATTCCTGCCCAGGGAAGCATGGCCTCATGGGGTGCCAGGATGAGAAAATGAAAAAGTTCCAAATGCAGAGGCAGGGTGAGTTTCTTGTTGGTTTAATGAAAGGTTAACTGAACACAGAGGCAGGAAATCCAAAAAATCTAACATGAAAACAAAGTCAAACAAACCAGAAACCATGGAGACATCTGGGGGAAAACAATCACGAGGAGGAGGACTCAGAGAGTTGGAGGAAGTTAGACGAGGAACCAGCACTGAGGAACTGAACAGAGAGTGTATTTATGGGAGACTGAAACAAAGAGAGGACTAACGAGCAGATTGGGAGCAGGTGTGAACAGAGCAGAAAAGGAAAGGAGCTAGGGGGAAAAGGAGAACACAAGAGGGCAGCAGAGGGCAACAAATAAAAACCTGAAAACTGAAAATAACCAGAAAACCCAACAAAATAAGAATTAAACCACTAAAACTAGACAACATAGAACAAAGTATACTCAAAAGAAAACACAACAGAACCAGAACAGTGACAAAAAGTGGGCAAAAATAGCCTAAATAAGCCTTAAAATCAATTCAAGCCTTTAAAATATAAATAATAATAATAATAATAATAATAATAATAATAATAATAATAATAATAATAATAATAATAATAAATGAGTAGACTGGTATAAACCAGGTCAATTTTCCCCCAAGCATTCTCCCTTGATCAGACCCCCCTCGTTTTGTCATTTGCTGCTTCTGCTCATGATTTGCTTTAAGGAAACCTTATCCTTAGAAACATTGCAGAGGTGTTTAAAGTAAAATAGCTGTTGCAACAACTGGTCAGCATCAATATAATGACTTTCAAACCTGGGAGCAGGCCTCCTCTACACGGCTATTTTGTTCCTTTTATGTTGTAATCATGTCATTCTGGGAACCTTTTGACTTAATTTATCTGTCACCCAGTAATTTCGCTTCCTAAAAGGAAATCTCATGGAAGGCTCGCCGGACTTCTCTGTTCGTGACAGCCTCTCACCTCTGGCTTAATGTGAACCAGATGTGTCGGAAGATGACTTTTCTCCACTCTTTCATTCGCTACCGACGGATGCTGACCCAGGATGGGGGGGTGGTCACCGGGATCCCCTTCGGCCCAGCTCCCTCCATCTCTCCGCCTTTGAGACGTGCAGCAGCTCCAGCGTTTTAACGCGGTGATTAATGACGCGCGGCGGCGGACCTGCTGCGCCGAACATCAGCTCCATTAGAGCGGGGGAGCTCCGAGGACACAGAGAGCACTTTGTGCCGGGATACACGGGTCATTGTCTGCTGCGACGCCCGGCCGGTGGCTAGACATGAAGCCGGGCTTTGTGCGCATGTTTTGACAACCTCAGTTTGGTTTCCGAAAGAAAAAAAAACACACATATGAGGCGCATTTCCTATGTTATATATCCTGGTTTGGTTTGCAGGATTAGATGGGATTACTTTACCCTTTTCCTTTTACTTCTGTTTAGTTTCCCTTTGATCATAAGCGATTCCTAAATAATATAAACAGGTAAAATAAATGTAAACTGATTATTTAAATCATAGGCCACTATCTAGGCTTTATACAACAGGCAGGGGCGGATTTACTATTAGGCAGTACTAGGCAGTTGCCTATGGCCCCAAGTTTCTGGGGGGCCCCATAAAACTCCTTTTACATGTATGGTTAATACAGCTATTATTTATTTGTGCACATTATGTTTTTGAAAAAAATCTTTTTGCTAAAATGCCATCAGAACGCTTATAATATTAAGTGTGTCTCAGCCCCCCCTTTCAGTGTCCACCGAATTGGATCAGTCCATTTCCTACACAGGTTTAGAAAGGTCCAAACAGACAGCAGCAAACCATTTGAAAACAAACAATGTGAAGAGCAGTGTTGCCAGCTTAGCTTTAGTCGCTATATTTAGCAACTTTTTTCTGCTACTGGAGACTTTGGCAACAACATCTAAAAGCAGCAAACTCTGCTCTCCAGAGCAAGTGGATTGGTAACCCCGCCTCCTGCTCTCCTCTATATCTTGTCTGCTGTCATGATTCATGCAGCTATTATTTCACCCAAATGAAAAATTGAGAACAGATAAGCAGATCATGGCTTGTCTACAGTGAAAAGGAGGACTGGGTTTTTACTTTTGCCGTCGCCTTTATGGAAACACAGGAAGGAGCAATCAGCTAAGGAATTTTTCATTCCTGTTGAGACAACATGAAAAGTCAGCTGAGTACAAAACATAGAAAGGAAAACAACAAGAAAGGGAAAAAGAAGAGAGGGACAAAACCTAGAACAAATAATGGATGTCTATTCCATTAACATTTTTTATCTGTATAATGGGGCTGTTTTATGTGTTGTCTTCTCATTTCAGAGGCCCCCCTGCCTGTCTTTGCCTAGGGCCCCAAATTCCCTAAATCCGCCCCTGACAACAGGTAAAGGTGAGTTATGGGTTGGTGGGGGAGAAGTGAGAGGAAAGTGGCTTAATTGGAGCAGGGTGCTTATATTTTTGGAGGCCTGCAGATCTTCTGGTTCCAATCTCACAACTTCTGAACAAGTCCCTTTAGTCAGTGCCTTGCTTTCCAGAGGATGGGGTGCATACAGTGCCCACATTTCATTGCAATCCACAGTTGCAAGTAGGCTACAAATAAAGGCAATTATAAGTAGGTTTAATTGGAAGGTGATTGGATTAGTCGCTTGTGTGGTCTCTATCGCCTCCTAGTGATTTTAGAAGAAACTTTCACAACTTGTATTTAAAACATCAGACTGAAATATGAAACTTTGAAACTAAAAAGACAGCAGTGAAACAATTTTTGTTTTCTTGGGTATCAAATGTCACACATAGGCCAGTGGTCTGTATTTTCTATAGCTGTAAGGTTATGGATGATATACCTTTTAAAGCACAGAATTTTTTTAAATCAAAGTTAGAACTCAATAATTTGGATTAAAAAAAAGAAAAAAAGTAAATAATATTTTTTTTCTAAGTTCTATCTAGAAACACTCATAATCATACAAGTGCAGGATTTTTGCAGAGGTAGAAACTAGTTAGATTTACTCAGCTACATTTTCTTGAGCCTCTCTTTTGTTTTCCCTTGGTGGGAAAAAATTGTTTTTTTAATCGTAGTTTCACATTACTACACTTTTTACTTTTTTTTTTCTAATAGAGTAGCTTATTGCTGTTCTAATCATAACTTGGACCAGACAGAAACATTTTATCTTAAGGTAAGACTTATTTGCACATGGGCTTTGTTGTTTATAGATTAAATAAACAACAATCCCTGCCATACAGGGATCAAGTAAATATACAGTTAACAGTAGATATTGCCACTGGAAACTCTTTACACTGTTTTAACACATTTCCTACTCTAAGGTTTGGTTTCATACAGTTTGTATTAAAACAGATAGATTTGTATAAGTGTTTCTTCTCCCTGAAGTTCTCATTTTGTAGGCCTAATGATGTTATTTATTAATTGTTTTAGTTTTAGATTTTAAAGTACCAGAATTTGTTTTATCTGTATGATTGCAACACGTTGACACATTTAATCAGCTCTAATGCTTGTTCTGATCATTATTCAGTACTTAAAAGTAGCCTTTTCACATGATACTTTAAATAATTTCTTAAAAAATAGTTTAAAGTATGTTGAAGATGTACTACTTTTATAATTTTTAGCTGGTCTGCTCAACTCTAGAGCTCTTACAGACCCTATAACTGAGTTATTAGTTGATAGCTCAAATATTGCCTGTAGTCAAACACTGTATTTTTTGATGCAATAGTTATTTATTTCTGAATTTAAAGATTAGAGTGCCACAAAACTGGAATAAGTAGCCTAAAAATAGTTTTGTGGGACTTAGCTCTGACTAGTTTAAAGGTATGCATAGGGTTTAAGACTTTGAACTCTTAAAAATTGGTTGCCATACTTTTTCTGCAAGAAATAGGGGGACCAAACATGTCCAAAACTCAGGGTCATCTGCTTAACAGAAGCATTTTCCGCTATTTAGAAATACTTCTCACCGCAAAAACATAGTAATGCTGTAAAAATTAGCGGTTGCCATGCATCACTCTTCATGCACTAAAGTGTTTTCTGTCTACAACTGAGAAGCTAGGAGTGTAGTGACTCTGCGGTATGTGGGCACACATTTTCCAACACCAAAACCATACAATATTGAATGTTAGCCCATCCTTTTGTGTTTATGTCACAAGTTTAATACAAATTTCCCGATGTGATCTACGTACACACAGTTAAGAACTAGTGAACCAAATGTTTTGCTTGCAAAGCCAATCAAGAGAGCTGTCAAAGAGGTTTTTCATGAACCCAGCAGGAAGATGGACAGCAGTGTCCCTGATGGAGACTCTTCAGCCTGGCAGACGTACAGACGGGTCTGGTCGGGTGAGCCACTTGGCACTGGAAGTGCAGCTGGCTTAGCGGTGCAGTAGTAGCTGGCACCAGGCGCATGCTGGCTTCTCCGCTGGTAGAAACAAACAGGCAGACTCTGCCACACTCCTGCAGAGGAGCAAACAGAGGCTGGCAGGGAGCGCTGCTCTTCAAAAGCTGCTGTTGTCTGGAGATGCCTTTCATGTGAATGGGAGCCTTAATAGGCGTTGTGTGATGGTTCTCCTCGCACACTGGGCACTCAGTGAAACCCTTCTGTTGGGTTTTAATTAAAAAACAATGTTTGAAGGCCACAATGCACTTGGAGGGACAACACAGTGACTTCTTGGTGGCCCTGGTGCTGTTTGTTTTGGACTTGTACTCTGACTCCCACTGAGTTTACCACATGCAATGGGAGGTGAAGAGAGTTTTTTTTTCTTTTTTTTTTAACTATGGTCCCTTAACCAACAGAAGGGGAGCGTTCTGGTTAAACAGTGTAGTGGTTTTCAGTTAGAATTATAAGAGGTTTCATTAACCAACTAAAAATGGATCCTTTTAATAACAGGAAAATAGTAAAATATGAAGGTTAAACTACCTATCCACAGTTCGGTTAACATCACTTCTGTAATGTTTTCTACAAAAGCTGCATTCTGCAGTGTGATGTAATGTAACCCACTAGTGTTGCAAATTCCACTGCAAAAAAAATAAAAATGAGTACCTTAAAATAAGAGATCTACCTTTAATTTTAGTAGGTAAGAAAGATGATCTGCCTGTGGAATAATTTTGCCCTTAAAAATAATATAATTAGATATTATGTACTTGAAATAAGACTGCAGTTGTGTTTTTTATTTTAATTATAAAGTTTAAATTGAAATTTATCAGTGTATCAAGCAAATAGTCATGCACAAGTTGCATCAATGTTTCCTATACACAAAAAGGTAATCATCAAAACCGGAGGTTTACAGAGTGTGGGGCTGGACTGCAAATAAAGAATGAGATATATTTGGTACGACAAATTAGAGTATATATAGAGAATATAAGAGTCGCCATCTTCTTTGAAACCCCAAAGCTGCTTCTTATTTTAAACTAGATTGAAATTAGGTTTAGGTCATTTTTTTTAAGAGGGACCCGAATATTGTTCTTGTTGCTGAACATTTTTTTTATCCTTAAGAAAATAAAAATCAACTGTCTCCCAAAGGATTTGGAAATTTTGGAATAGATGTGACAACATTCTCTCCCAGAAATAAGACAACTTAAAGTTCTTAGCTTAATAAAACTAAAAGGTGTACCAAATTTGGCCGGGGTAACAAAATATTCATGTCTGGCCTTTGCATATAAATTTGTTTAATAGTTTTGGTGCATCCAGTGCCACCCCCCTTCATACAATAATTTTATTTTAAAAGATTTTTTTCTTTTTCTTTCAAGAAAAGTGTTCTTCCTCTGATAAGATCAATAAAGGTCTCATAACAATTCTTAAGCACAAACACCAGTTTCATACTAAAGGATTAAAAACAAAAAGGTTTAATAGCACTTGTTGCTTAAGAGTTGTCCGCTTAATAATTATAAGATATGAGTCAAAAAAAATTTTTATATTTATTTTGATATTAAAATTAAGCAGAAAAACCCAAAAAATAGATGTTATTTAAGTGCTTATTGAATGAATATAGCTTATTGTTTTTTTTTATATACAGGGACAAACATAATAAGCACTTGTGCTATTTGATCAGGCTCTTAGCTAAGGTAGACATCATGCAAAAAGCTGCTTAACAGACATTTTAGAGCTTTCTAACCTTTTTCATACTCATTTTCCACACTTAATTGAAAATACAGAAAACAGCAAATCAAAATGTTTTGTAAGTGTGGCAGGATTCTTTCTGACAGCTGACTGACAGTGTGAAGCAACAAGTGGGGAAGTGTTGCATAATGTGATTTCATAACTGTTTAATATCTTTCCCATGAATACTTAGAAAACTATAAGTTAACAAAACACTTAAAGACTTTCACTTTTCTGGCTTCTCTTAAAGTTTAACTGTTTAAAGCTTTTGTTGTATTGAACCAAAAGCATGAATGAACCTCTACCTCCTAAGTCTGCAGAAAACTGACATTTTCTTAGTATTCATAATAGTGACATTAAAGCAGCTGTATCTGCTCTATAAACAAATTCAGTTTTACTGATTTAGGTCCATGTGAACCAATCAGAGTGGAAATGACCAAATCATGAGCTGTTTTATGCAACTACACCGCCACCTGGTGGATGATAAAGATCTGAGTTGCAAGGATACATAAATCAATCCAACGATGTTGCATTTGGTTTAAATTGAATAAAAACTTTTAAAAACTAATGAAATCCTATTGGGTTAGAACCAGTTTTCATTTCTGCTTGCACTGAACTGTTTTGTCATGCCTTGGCATTGTTCTTTAGGGACAGTAAAATATCAAATATTAGATACATGAAGCACTGAGTTCAGGAAGAAGATAGGGGACATCTTACAGGAAAGATCATTTTTAATGGTCCCAAATTTTCCGAACAACTAAGTGTACACTCATAAAAAGGGGGGAAAAAATGAGATATGACAAAAATCATCACATCTAGAATTCCACTCAATCTTTAATCAAGATGGGATTACAAATTCTCCAAAAAATCTGCAGTTTCAAAGGGCAAAAAAGGGTAAAACTAGCTCACCTACTGAGGTCGTTAAAAACCTGTTCAAGTGTGACTGAAAACGTCCTGAACATTTAAAGGCAGGTCTTTTTTGTTGTCATTTACAAAAACAGGTGAAAGAGACAAATAGAGAACAAAAGGAAAAAAAATTAATGAAAAAAAAACTGCTGGCCTTTTTTTTTTTTCTCTTCAGAGAAAGAACGTCCACCGAGGAGCAACAACAATGATGACAACAAAGGCAGCTGTTCGCATCATACTGCCTCCCATCTGGTCCTATAAACTAACTTAAAAGGGAATTAAAAGCAACCGACAGAGAAGGAAACGAGAGCAGAAAAAAGGAAGCAGGAAAGGAACAGTGAGGAGGTGAACTCTAGGGAGGGAATGGGGGTGCAATAGGTGGTTGTGGGTCTGAATTGGCTGGCCCGACTGGGTCGCTGTGATGTCCTTCCCTGAGTGGGGGGGTGGGCGGGGGAAGGGGGCAGTGGGTTATGGTCTGAGCATACATGCTCTGTGTGTACATTTGTATTGGTATGTGGTCTTTTCCTCCAGTTGAGAAATCACCAAACAACAACTAGGCTCTCTCGTAAGAAATCTATTATCCACCAAAACGTTCACGTCTGCTTCGCTTCTCAGACGGGTTGTCCACTCCTGGTCTCCTGATTGGCACTTCTATGAACTGGGTGAGTCTGAGGAGGCTTTATATCCCATCACCAGTCTGCTCCTCGTTGGGCCACCCACTCGGGGTGAGGGGCGGCTCTCATTCATTCAATTTGTCTACAAGTTTGATCATTCCTGTCAAGAGTCTGTTTCAAGACAGTCTGAGCAGAAAAATAGCTGCAACGCTGCTTCTTTACGAGCTCAGTTTGGACTTCTTTGAAGGTGGGAGAGTATCCTCTTTACTTTCTCCGTCGTCCTCTTCTTCCTCCTCTTCATCGTCATCAGGATAGTCTACCAGTCCCACTAAACCTCCCTGCAGCACACAAGCAAAATCATTTTTTATAACGTTTTATTTTTTTTTCCAAAACCTGTAGAAACTGTAAGTAAATCTTCCTTATTAAATGTATTTCTTAGAAGGCCGACACTATTCTATTAAGAAAATTTTTTTTTAATTATTGCAAAATACTTTATCTAAAAAAAAAAATCTGCTCCAGTGAACAGTTTTGTCATAAAAGGCACTTTTATGATGCCTCCTGGTTTTTTGAGAGTATTCTAATCTTCAGTGTCAAAATAAATCTGTAAGGAAATCAGATGACACCACTTTAGATTAATCTTTCATCCAATAGAAAGCCCGGTCTGGTGTTTGAAAACTGTTTTTTGTGCAAAGTTTCATAATCAAGTAGTTTTCTTTTATCTGTGTTCTTCTTACTCTTATAGGGAGTTGAAAAAGTATAGATATTCAGCTAATTAGTTTTTCCAAAAGTGTGCTTATTCAAAATTCAAATAAATACCTTTGTGGTTACAGCTGTTGTGGGGGGTGAGCTCCGGGCCCCGGAGCCAGGAGACCCTGGAGATCCAGGAGAGCCTGGGTTCAGGGATGCTGATGAAGGAGGACTCGCCAGGCTGGTTTTAGTAGATCCAGAGAACGACAGCTTGAAGCTTGGATTCTGCCTCCCTGACAAGCCTGACTTTCCTAATACTTCTTTATCCTCCGTGTCTTTCACTGTGGGTTAAGACGACAACATGAAAAGTAGTTACCCTTAAAGAAAAGGTTTCTGCTTACATTACAGTCTCCTTAAGAGGCCGTGTAACCCAAATAAACACTGCAGGCATTCATAGATCTCACAATAAAACCAGCGATAAATGTAGAAGTCAGACAAAAACAAGTCCTTGATGAACTTGCTGTTGTACTTTCTTGCTTAACAACATATTAAAACTACTCTTTACCAACTTAGCAAAGGTAACTAAGCCAAGTCATGAGCAGATCAAAGCCCGGAGCATCTAGTTATCTGATTTAATAATGTACAAGCTTCTAAGTTTAGGTGTTTTTGATGCTAAAGATATTTTGGTTTGAACGCAACATTAATTTGAAGCAATTTCTAGAAGCTTGCTGAAGTCTGACTTTGATTTCTGGCAAAAATAGAATTGATTTTGCTACCTGACTGTCCTCTCGCCACAACAACTGCTATGATCAATATTTTCATTGATTATATTGTCTGCATCCATCTTTCCATCTAAGTGTAGGGGAGTCAGACGCAGTGTTATTGTGGATAACTATGATCATCCTGCATACCAGCAAGTAAAACTCATGGATCATATCTGGTCCTGTGAATTCTATATTGCACATATATTTTGAAGTTATGGCAAAGGGGTTTTCAGATACTCACATTTCTTTCTCTCCATGAATTTGCTAATTGGTTCCATGAGGTCTTCCTCGCTCTTCATCTTGTCTGAGGGTGGAACAACCGCCTCTCCATCCTCAAGGTCATCCTCATCCGTGTTGAACCACATCTCCTCTTCGTCCTCTAACGTCCGTGCATCGCGGCGGTAGCGGTGGTTCCGTAGGATGGAGCGCATACTGTTAAGAAATGAGTGATCACATGAACTAAGATCCGTTTCTTACCGTGCATCATTCATCTAGACTTTTTAGCTGCAATTTCAGCCGCAAAGATAACCATGAAAATTCTATAAAAACATTTACTTTGACGGATAATGATGTCAAATTTAAATGTAAAAATACGACAGAGATCAAAGATGTTTTACAACCTCTCTTCTTCCAGACACACCAAAAACAGATTGTCCTTATATTGGTTACAGTACAAGATTATTGGAAAACCACGGCTTGATTTTCTTACCTATCCAGTTTGGGGTTGTCTTGCCTTTCTCTCTGCTGTTCATATCGCAGTTTTAGGCCTTTGAATGTCTGAACATAGTCCACATCCTCCAGAGACTTCCAGTAGTTCTCCACTATATGAGCCGTCAGAGACTTGATGTCCTCCTAAGAGGAATGGGAGGCAAAATAGAGGCATTATTAATCACAGACTAAACACTGCATGGAGGGAAAAATACATTAGATTGAAGCATGGAAACCAAATAAGAAGATTCAAAAAAGGTAGTAAGCAAAGGAAGTAACCCAAAATCCGACAGACTACACTTATTCTTATCAAAAAACTTAAAAAGAACAAATTACAGTGCTTATATTTTGTGGATATACTTTAACTATGATGATGTGACAAAGGCATCATTTGGATATTATGCAATATCACAAAACTTCCCTTGTGATAAGCTATTAAATCATCTCTGTAACACTTCAAGATTGAGTTGAATTTAAAGGGATTATTTTGAGTTAAGGCAGATAGACTGCAGAAGAGAAATTTTTAATAATAAAGAAAAGTATAGCGTTTATGGCAAATCAAACTCATGTAAAATAAACAATATCAAGTTAAGTTGAAAATAAAAGAAAATATGAAAAAAACTATGCAAAGTGAGATTTTTTGAGTCATTTTAAATCCCTTTAAGCAGAACTAATCATGTAGAAAGTAAAAAAAAAAACTGAGAAGAACACTCACCACACGAACATATTCAAACATCTCAATAATGGCCGAATTCAGAAGATTGTAGCGGGAGCCATTGTTGCGGAAGGCTTTAACGACAGGCTCAAAAAGGAAGTTTCTCATGATGTACCGATTGTAGAATTCATCCTTTAAGCCAACAATCCTCCTCATGAAGCGCAGGGCACCTGTCAATGAGCACACATACATCTATATAGAGCTCCAAACTTGCACATTTGAGCTGAAACTAGTCTTAAAATGGTTTAGCATAACGTACAGAAAGGACAAAACACAACCATTTCACGTCCATAAAAACACTACCAGACTAATGATTGTAGGGAAGCCTTTGCAGGAGACTGCTTCATGACAGCCACAGGGTGAACAGAAGCCGTTATTATTTGATATGCATATACAATCTAGAAAGTAATAATAGAACAAAAGGTGTTGAATGTCAAATATATGTCTAATTCTTTGACTGGTAGTGTACAGCTTGATAAGAAAATAAAAATAAATCAGCATCCCAAACCCGGAGAAGCTAGAAATCCTTTCGTATTATGTAAAAACTACCCTGAGTTCCAGGAGAAATCTTTAGTCTTGCCACGTTTCAACTTCCTTAAGTCTTAGACTACACTGCAAAAACACATTTAAATTAAGTGCATTTGCCCTTAATTTGAGAAGGTAAATAAGATGGTTTGTCAATTAATTGTATATGTTAAAATAAGATAATATGCACTTTAAATAAGACTGTTTGAGCAACATTGTTTTTCTTATTTTGAATGTAAATTGTCTTGTTCCATTGGCAAAGTGTCTCACTTACCTCCTCAATTCAAGAAAAAACGACTTATGACTATTTATTTTTTTATTTTTTCAGTGTAGGGGTGTCAAACAAATTTCAATATCCGAAACAATTGAGCTTTAGAAAGGCCGTTTTGAACTTTTGATTGCATTTGATTTAAAAAAAAAGCACATTGCTCTGGCATTATAACTGTACTCTTACTTATTTTTGCATTTTCATCCACTTTGTACACTTTAAAAGAACACGTTTGTACTTTATCACATGATTTTCTTAATTTGGCTCTAAAGGACCAGATAAATTGCTGTGACAGGCTGAATTTGTCCTTTGGGCTTTGACTTTAAGACAATTTAGAGAAACAAGCTGAAAATCATAATTCCCGATGTGTACTTGTTTTTCCTTTGTAACTCCAGTGATCTAATACTTTTAACAACACCTGAACAAACGACACTGGTTTACTGATTTTTGGTTTCACATAATGAGATTTGAAAAGCAGGATGACTTAAAATAGAATTAGAATTTATAATGGTCTGGTGATCTGATATCTTACACAAAGAGTCTTGTGTAATAATTTCTGGACAATTTTAAAAACACCCCCTTCTAAATTAATACATCGGAAAATCCTGTCAGCAGACATTTCTAATCTCTCTTCTAGTTGCTCAGTCAGGAACAGAGATGGTTTTCTAAAATAAGTTGAATTTATGTAACATTATAATTGGGATGAAGCTTCACTATCTGACATTTATGTAGTATTGTTAACAAATAAGTCCAATAGCGTGACAAATAGCATTGCTGTAGTGAGAATTTTAAAAACTATACACTGGTCACTCTCTACCATCAAGTGGAGCACTTTCTTTGTTTCTCCACTTGATGCAGGAAAATAAGCTTAAGGCTTAAGGCCAATTTATACCTCTGACACATAGACTTTGCAACCGTCAAATCTGTCCCTGTGCGCGACCATGCCCCCAGGGCAGAGGCTCTGCAACCATCGTGGCGCACTACAAAAAAATCCTGACTACACGTCGGATGGTTGCAAAAGTGGCTGCGGAAATACGCAGATAAAAAGCAGCTGTGATTGGTCCTTGATTTGCCTTTCCAGCTGTCTGTGTGCTCGTCCTTCTCGATTCAGTGCCGGGGCGCGCCACTTTTAAAAACCGAGGAGTAATAACAACAATGGATAATTGTTAAGGGATAAGGTTGATCGAGGAGGTTCGGAAGTACAACCACTTGTACGATGCCTCAGACATGTTGCTTTGGAAAATAAACAAACTGCTGTATGTCCCTAGAAATTCCAGACCAACGTTGGAAAACTGGTTCATGACCAAACGCAAGCGACATTTGACGTGTGCAGTTGCAGAAGTATAATCCGCCCTTTAATGGGCATAAAATAACTTCCCAACATTCCTCACGCTAAACATACAACTTTTATCCTAAAAGTTCAAACTCTACAGGTTCATTTTAAAACTAGTAATATGGTTTCATCAAGCAGCTGATAAATCTTTATAAATTGGTTAGAATTAGTGGCGCTGTGAGTCGACACCGCCACAGAATCGTACACAACCAACTGAAAAAAACACTGGGCCTAAGAAGGCGATTCATAAAAACAGGCTGAGCTATGCCACCATTAGAAGATATGGGTGCATACAATACATACACAATGAAATGTGAAATCATAGTTCTATGATTTTTTCACACACTGAGAACCAGTTTCAAACATGACCACTTATAATCTCTTAAAACACCAGATCCGTTTGGGAAAAAAAATATCTTTGTGGTTATTCATCATCTCTTCTCTAATAGGGCCGAAGTTTAATCACAGCTTTATCATCTCTTCTTACACTTGCATTATACATATGTGTATCAATAATTCTGTACAAATATTCTGGTGTTCAGGTTATCATGCATTGACTAAAACCTTATAGCTGAGAATATGGGGGACTTACATAGTGCCACAAAGGCGTGCTGAGATGCTGTAAGAACCAGGACCCTCTTCAGAATATCCTTGTTGATGATGTAGTTCTTGATGTGATACGTGTGATGCTCAACGCAAAATGTTAGCAGCTCCAAAATCAGGGCGAGCAACTGGGCAGTTTGAAAATCATCTGAAAAATACAGGAAACATAGGCCACTAAACACAAAATAGGATATTTAAAATAACACACAACTGTAATGTCTTAAAATATCCAGTACCTTTGCTAGGCTTTTCTTCTGTTGTGTTGGCTAATAATGGAGCAGAGAGGACATGCATACAATGCTTGTAGAAAAAGCTCAAGAACTCCGTCTTTTCTGTTTTCTGGGGATAAAAAAAAGGGGAGTTGTAATAGAGATGCATTGATTTAAAAGGTGGAGCCCAAGTAAAGGTGAAGGTGTTATTGTTCTGTCTTATCTATGTCAAACCATTTACAACATCTCAATAAAGATTGGTCAGATACATTCAGTTCTGGTAGTGAGAAAAACATCTGCTTGCAGATGTACTCCAGGGTTTATTATGATTTGCATATTAATGTCATAACTGCAGACTGAGAAGAAGGCTGAAGAAAAGCACATATAACCTGCAACATACTTTACGTTAGCGGTAGCCAGCACATAAGTAATACCCTAATAATTGAGCATGCATGCGCAGCTTGGAGTATTATTTAAAAGAAAACAATCATGTCAGAATACTTGAAGACAAACATGTGTCTGCTATGTAAAGATGTTTACACTATGGGCATTATTGTGGCCCTACTGATTAAGTTGGTGAAACTTGAATTATCTCTGAATGCCACAGGAACATATGAAGAGAAAATTTGTGTTTCTAAAAAAATTACAATCTAAAAACAGAACCGAATTCATCCATTATTCCTTCCATCCATCCACTTTCTGTCATGGTTATCCCAGCTGGGGTCACGAGGGGCGCTGTCAATGGGCAAGAGACGGGCTACACCCTGGACAGGTCGCCAGTCAATCGCCGGGCAACACAGAGACAAACAGGACAAACAACCATTCACGCACACACTCACACCTAAGGAGAATCTAGAGAAGCCAATTAACCTAACACTCATGTTTTTGGACTGTGGGAGGAGTCAGAAGTATCTGGAGAGACCCCACGCCTGCACAGAGAGAACATGCAAACTCCAGGCAGAAAGACCCCGGGCCGGGAATCGAACGCAGAACTTTCCGCCTGCAAGGCAGCAGTGCTTAGTCAGCATAGCACCAGCAGTGCTAGGCACTATTTACCCCCCCAGAACTGAGTAACATAAAATATCAAATTACTGTTACCAACATT
Source organism: Cyprinodon variegatus (assembly GCF_000732505.1). NCBI lineage: Eukaryota > Metazoa > Chordata > Actinopteri > Cyprinodontiformes > Cyprinodontidae > Cyprinodon > Cyprinodon variegatus. Next base: position 1,180,430 of record NW_015150491.1, read on the forward strand.
GATGTTAAGATGGGTGATTTAAAATAAAAATTTTAATCACACATTATGTATTTGTTGCAATGAATAAAAAAGAAGTTTGACCAAATTAAATGCTCACTTTATAGCACATGTGACTTGTCAACATGATAAATGTATTCAGTCACATTTTCAAATGGTAGCAATTGAAGAAAAACCGCAGTTTTGGGGATAATAAACATTGTCCTTTGTAGCATATTCAGTAACAATAACAGGTGTGAGAAGAACAGGTCTACACCCCCCACCCCGGCCAGGTAATTATCAATGCCATATTTGTTCACCTCTAAACTGTTAAATCTAAAAGCAGTGTACAAACTCACATTTGCAGTGGCGAGCATGTTCTCTGGATCCAGTAAAGTCCGTAGCAAACCCATAAGCTGCACCGCTCCACCAAGCTCTGGGTCAGTATCACAGATCATGTGTTCTATGATCAGGTTGATGAGAAGAATATCCTGGAGGACAAAAACTGTTCATAACCACCTGGGGGAAAGTACTATCACTTCATTTTGTTTTGGGATGTTAATTCATACAGACTTACGTCATCGTTTTGCTGAGACTCCTGCATGACAAACTCTCGTACCATGGAGGGGTTGTACTCCACTAGATAAGAGAAGATATCTGTGGCTGCCCCACGCACATGAACATCATCCATTCCCTGTTTGGCAAATAAGTTGGTAAGTTAACAGAAAAAGAATGTTCTCAACAAACAACCTCCTTTGATAACCACAAAAAAAAATAAATAAACATTTTAGTACAGATCCACTAATGTGATAGCTGAATCAAGTATTGGCTTCAATTTGTTTTATAATAAGCTGGATCTAATATCAGTTGAAAGATGGTGATCCAACTATATATATATATGAAAACACACTTTTAATTTATTATTGTTACTAAAGGGAAAAATGTTGTGACTTACTCACTCTTGTTAAAACTATGTAGGACTTCTGCGATTTGAAGATTATGCAATCTTAAACTGAGATTATATTACAATTGCACTCAATTTCCCAGCCTTTATGCATTTATAACATCATATCAATATATAAATGTTTATTTTTTACATATTAAAACATGTTTATGTCAAGCCTCAGGCCTTCACTTAAATGGCAAGGTTAATGGATCTTCATTCAAAAGTAGCACCCGATCGGTATAAGCCAAGTTGCTCACTGAATCTAGGACTGAAACTAAAGATTATTTTGCAAATTGATTAATCTGCCGATTATATTTATGATTAATGGGATAACCAAAGATTCCTTAAAGAAGACTTTTTACAAAATTAAACCAAGTGAAACTCAAACATTTCCCCTAGATGAGTTCTGGATAGAGCATATTGACGGACTGAAATGTTTTTTTTTTTTTTTTTTTATCTTGAATGCACAATGTTGATATATTTTCTGTCTTCTAAAAGCGTGTTTTAGAGTCTACGATTCATCTATTAGTAAATTAGTCGATTATTTCAATAATAGATTTATCACAAATAATCCGATTAATTGTTTCAGCCCTAATTGAATCGGAAAAAAACTGGATCATTGCATCTCTACATTTTAGGGTTGCTTAACGTAAAATGTTATGGTCTCAGCTAACTTCTTTAGGTGTTGGCTTAAAGACCTCTGAGAGTAATCAAGTTAGTTATATTTCAGCTTTAACTAAAAAGCTTATCTACAATAATTATTGGCAGATTTAGTGGATATTATATTGACCCAAATAAGTATGCCATTCATTCTGTGGGTGCTGGTTTAGACCTACAAGATGTACGTATGCTAATCATAAACAAAACATTAACTCAAATAGGCAATTTTTTGGACCTTAGAGCTAAAGACTCACTTCCCTCCTGTTCTCTTTATTAACATTGAAAAAAACTGACAAAAAAAACACCCCAATGTTTTCCCAAAAAAAAGCTAATTCGACAGAAGTGCATAGTGAATGCATAGGGATAAGCCACAGAGATCAACAAAACCTAATTGTTGTAACAGCCATGTTTAAAAAGAAAGACCAGTGTAGTCTTTATTCCACCAAACAGAGAAAAATCAAAAAACAAACAACTGCCAGTTGTTTAAAACAGCATCTATAATCTTGGCAGATGGAATTTGTTTATGGAGAAAATGAGACAAACTTCTCATTCTGAAAACATAAACGAGCTTGCTGTACTGCCCTCCTCCACAACATAATGCAAGCAAAGTTCAAATAAAAGAAAGCAGATGTAAACCTGAACACTTTCAACTCACAGGAAAACAAGCAACAACACCAACTCTCAACTATCACCGATGATGCTTTTTAAAACACAGGATTAATAAAAGCTACACAAAAATCCAATCGTACAATCAGAAATGCCAAAAAAAAAAAACTCCATTCTTCTCACTAGCTGAATTTGGCTCCATTTTTGCAGCACTTTCTGTCACATATGGAGAAATAGCCATTAAAATATGGGAGTATCTAAAAAGAAAAAAACTCTTTTGCTAAAAAAAAAAAAAAAACCCTTTTAAAGAGTGAATGCCCCCAGTCAACCACACAGTGATGTATACGTTAGGGTTTAAATGTATGTTAATGTTGTTAGTTGGTTATAAAACTTGTAATCAGATCATTGTAAAGCCAGAATCTTTATCTGATAAAAACACAAACATAATATTCCTGTCAAAATGTGACAGGGGGATTTAAATGTTAACATACTTTGATTCAATAGTAACAATAGTGGGTGGAGCTATAAAAAAAAAAAAAAAAAATATGATCATTCACAACCGAAACTTCAATGTAAGGCAGCAATACTGATACGTCAAATCTATAAATTGTAAAAATCTTCCACAGGGTTCAGGGGTGAGTTAATAGTTGAGGATAGTATAAGAAAACAGGTCTATATATTCAGGTTGTTTAAACCCTGATTTATTCTGATCAATGTAAAGCAAACACCGCTTTGGAATATTAAGGCAAATTTGCTTCCAAATATGTTCTGTCAAGAAGCTGCATTTAGGGTCCAATTAAAAATAACATAAGAAAGAACATTTTAAAGGTTTTGTCTTAGTATATACAATTATTTGGCATGTTATTTTGTCAAAACATGTCAAAATACTTACCAGTATAACCTCTAGTGCAGGTAAAATGCCCATGTTTGATAAAGTCTTGAAAAAGGCGTCTCTGTTTTGAGGTTGCAATGTTTGTGAAAATGCGCAGAACTCCTTTAAAAAGTTGACCTGGAAGAAACATAAAAACATAGCTGCTTGAACCATTGAAAATAATAGCAAATCTGTCTGATTCTTATTAAAAGCCAGCAGAAAATTCACAAATGAATTCGTTGCATACCAGTTCTTGTCTTTTGTCATCATCAGTAGCCTCATCTGTTAGCTGTGCAAAGAGGTCAGTCAGGAACTTTTCATCATCCTGACATTGAAAGTGCAGAGGTTATAAAGCGTCAAAAGTCAACTGATATTATGATCAGACAATTACAATAATTCCAAAATACAATTGTGTGGCGATTATCCAACACACAACAGGTAATTAATTAAGATAGTTTGGTATCACGAAAATGAGTAAAACACAAAGTATGAAGGAAACTAGAGTTGGTTATTAAAACAAATGTTCACATTTCCCTTTGTGAAAAGTTGCATTTGATTCAAGTTGATCCGCTTACAGTTATTGCCAGAAACGGAGACACTAAGGAGTTTCTTCAAGCTAATTAGATGTGTAAAACACCGGACTTCATGATTTATCTTTAGGTGTGAATCCGAGTCAACTTTGTGAGAGTTTTTGTCTCCGAGTGCTTTTAGAGCAGCCATACTGATTTACACAACACTTCTGCATCGCTATGGAGACGGCAATACATAAACACTATTGAGTTGACATGGAACAAAAACACAAAGGTCATATGACTATAAACACTTATACAACCTCAAAGTGAGCAAAGTTGGACAATTTGAAGCTAATTTTGAGCAAATCTTACAAGATTTATTTATGCATGAGAGCAGTTGTTTCTCACCTGTAGCATGCCCACTATCTCCACCTTATTGAAGAAGATGAAGGAGTGCAGAGTGGACAGCATGTTTTCCTCAAATACAGAGGGTGTGGGCAGCACCATATCCTGAATATACTGCACACGATATGTCTGGTGTATTTTCTGACGCAGCTCAGGATCAGAGATGGGAATAACCTCCTTAAAGCGCGCCGTCTTAGTCAGAAACTCTCGATGCCGTCGTGGTTGTGGTAGTGCTGGATCGAATTCCAGACAGCCGATGATGTCCATGATGCACTCGTCAGAGAACATCACCTCAAAGAGCGCAGTGCGGTTCAGCAAGAAGATGCCTTTAATTATTTCATATAGATGGTGTAGTCCTTCTCTGTTTTCCAAGTCCTCACACACACGAAACAGTTCTAGAAGTTTGCGAATATAGCCTTCATTCTCCACTGCCAATGCCAGTTTCTCACGCCGCAGTGGTGATGGAAGCGAAGAAGCCACCAGCTCAGCGAGGTCCTCCAGGCGGTTTAATTCACATGGCGGTAACTCCAAACCTGGGGAAGACATGTCATCAAAGCGCTCCTCCTCAGACTCATCCACAACCTCCTGCGTAATATCCACTGAAGGGTCCTTTCCTTGTACCTAAAAGGAGACAAATAAACAGATAAAATACCTAAATCAATAGCATATTACTCTAATTTCTAGAGAGGTAATAAACAGGTTTTTATGTCCAGATTCATTTAAGTTGCATTTTGTCTAGGGATTATAAACTAATAAAAAGAAAAATACTCAACAGAATATGAAGTAAAAGAGATTGTGACCTTTTATATTTCTATTAATCTAAACAAAGGGGCATTAAATTAAGTGCCATTTATTATTAATCTATTCTTTCAGAAAAATTAAAGCTACAAGACAATAAAAAAAATTGCGTGGAGTCAAAGGCTACGTTCACACTGCATTCCGATTTTTTCGTGAAATTCATTTTTTTGTTACGTTGCCGTTCACATTTCCAAATATATGCAACTTGTATGAAGTGACTTGACCTGTGTGAACTGCAGTCATACAGCTTAAATGTCCCGCATGTGCAGTAGAGGCGCAATGACGTCACAAGCCAGCGTGCTCTGTTTATGGAAGTAAACATGGATGTAGTGCTAGAGCGCATCTAGCAGTCTTTCCAAACCTTAAAACCTCAATCTTTTAAAGATGTTAAAAAAATATTGCTCTTCACATTATCATCCGTCATGGTTGTTGTTTTCTTGCCGCTTCTGTGTAGCAGGAAGCAGAATAGTGACCTTTGTCGGGTATTAATAGCGTTCAGGTCGGATGAATGCAACCTGGCCGTTCAGACACAGGTCGCATTTGAAAAGATCAGATTCGTATCGGATCCAGGACCACATAGCCAAGTGACCCCTGGTCGGATTGGAAAAAAATTAGATCCGTGTCGTTCAGACTGCCATGAAAAGATCAAATACAGGTTGCATATGGGCAAAAAAAAATCAGATTTGGGTCACTTCAGGCTACAGTGTGAATGTAGCCAAAAATGCTGATAAAAACTGCTGTAACAATAAATGTGTGCCAATTTTTTAGTTTGTGCCTTATACATTGTTATCTTTAGTAATTTAGGCAATTTTATTTGTGTCAATTGTATCTGCTGTGAGAGACTGGTCAACTGGCTAAATTTTGTATTAACAAGTACAATGCATGTTGATGACAAAATATCAATGAAAACAGATCAAATAAAATTTTTATCTGAATGATTAGTGAAAAATCTACTAAAATTAAGGATATAGAAAAATATATATATTTACCTGACATATTTTCTCCCAGATTTCATCACAGCCAGCTTTCTCCTGAAAGCTGAGTGCCAGGTCATAATTCTCAGCCTCTGACCAGACTATCAATGTGTCCTTATCAAAATAAAAACACACAGTTAACAAAACAAGACTACATAGAGAGTAACGTTCTTTTTTTCCAAATGAGTGCTGCACCATGCACTGACCTGCTGTTTCTGGTAGGCTGTATTAGGGTTGATTTTGGACTCCAATAGTAGCGAGCCTGCCAGATAAAACAAAGATAAACCATAAGTGGTGAAAATGTGCAACAGAACAAAAAATCAAATAAAATAAAAAGGCTCCTTTCAAAATGTTGCAACTAAAAACAAACTGTAAAGTAACATATACAGTATATAGCAATAACAAACATGCACAAAGTACATTTATATATCAAACTATGAAAAAAAGAAACAAAAGTTAAGAAATCTAAAGAGAAGTACAGTATTTACTGTGTAGCTACAAGTGTTTGTCCAGAATCAACAACAAACTGGGGGGTTTATCCTCCACTTACCATCACTTTCTGCTCGAACTAGGAGAGAAGTGCCTTTTAAACGCTCCACATAACAGGAGGAGACGTGCCCGGTCCCACGGTCATCCCACTGCCTGTCCTCATTGAGGGTATACACTTTGACTCTCCTACGAGTGTCCGTCATCCTGGCAGGTGATTGTGACCGCTTTTCCCTTTCCCGAACTTCTCTGGATCTTGCAGGGGGTGGCTTCACCTAGTAACACAACTTCAGTTTTACCTATGTCGCCTCTCCACCTCTGAACTATTAAAATCTTATAAAAAGGGGTCGATCTTTGCTTAGAATATCTTAGAAGAGAGTAACTCTAAACAATCATAGGGTGAACCCAATGGATCCAGCATTTAGTTTAATCAAGTTGTTTCTTTCCTATTTCTAGTTTTGCCTAACTGCTTCAAAACTTATTTCAACAGGGATACAGGCAGAGCACCAGGCAGAAACAGCACAGAAACCATTGTGGCAAAGGTAACGACAGTATAATTAACTGAGCGAAGGACACTCACGCTTTCTTCTGTTACGGACAGGACAAAAAATTACGGAACGTAACAGCAAAGTCTACGCCAAAAGCGGAGGCCGCCGTGTTCAAAATAAATCTTTCCACATAAAACACATCGCTTTTCTTTCTGTACAGTTTGTACGCTCACAGGTAATGTTAGCTAACGAGCTATCTAAAACGTTCGCTGCTAACGCTTTTACATCTACGCTATAAAGCAAATGTCTGAAGCAATTCCATCGCTGAAGAGCACCGATAACATTATGTTATACTCGCGGACAATAAGGACTTCTTAAATTCAAGAATAGCGTCTCCCCTCTTCTTTAAATATTACGCCAGCTAACTAGCATTAGCTGGTGTCTCTTCCCCAAGTATTCCGCCATGTTCTGGCTCGGGGCCGCGGAGAGACCGCTTTTTCATTTCTAAAATTCAGACATCCCCCAAAAAAATTGCAGACTAAAAAAGTTGAGCAGAATAATTAATCCAAGATAGCGATTTACATTATACTGTTATTTGCCATTCATTTCAGACGTCTTGCACAGCTAATTGCTAAGTGCCCCCCTTGAGTTTTCAGCCATCTTGGGTCCCTTCACAAGCAACACGGGGTTTCCGACACTGCAAACACAGGGCAGCCCGCCACATTTAAAGAGACAGTAGCAAGAAAAAAAAAAAAGAAAAAAAAGTAGGGCCATCAAAAAACACAAATTTGTTTCGAACCACAATTTTATTTGCAATGACTTACAAAAAAAAGAAATTCGCAATCTTTTAATCTAAATGCAAAAACTAACATTTTCCAAACAACAGACAACAGTATTAACTTAGACTTATTTTAACTCAAAATGACAAAATTTGCCAAAAGATTTGTGGAACAGTAACCATTTTGTATTCATTAACGGACAGCAGTAAGTAAACAAAAGTTTTTGGGGTTTTTTTTTTTTTAAACACAAAAAAAAAACCCAACAAGAGTCCAAAAGGTTTGACATATAAGTCACAAAAACAATTTCCAAACATAATGACATGTTTTATGGAAAAGAAAGGAAAAATTGAAATGACAAAGAATTATCTTCTGAAAGTTTCACTTCACAATAATTCAAACAAAATCAGCTGCGGTTAAACAAACAGGAAATCCAGAAAACAACTCAACCATGGTAAAACATTTCTTAAAAGAAAAAACTACAAAGATCTGTGCAGCCATTACCCCAATTCTCAATGTGTAACAAACACATCGGAAATGCATTTAATAAGAAAATGTATATTTCAGGCCAAAAAAAAAAAGAAGCCACAGTTATTTTCATCCTGCCACATTTTCTAATGTATAAACAATTTAATAAGAAACTCTTCCCTTGCACACAGTTTTAAATCCTTTCAGGCGCACGTAGAGGGTCACTATGGCAAACATGCATTTACTTTGCTGCTTGCTGAGCTTGACGCCGCAACAGGACATATATCTTTTCTTTAATCCAGTCTTTGTTGTAAGGTTGGTATGTCTGTGTGTCAGCTCTGTACCTGCATACAAAATAAAAATAAAAATTTGAAAGAACAGTCAATATCTCTTAGGATATTCAGTCTGTTTCAATATTAAGCTACCCTTACACAAGACAGCTCAGATCTGCCAGGTCATCAATGAAGTCAAACAGCTGACTTATGTCATAAGTAATGGACGGACAGTTTGGATTCATCCTCTTCAGATGCTCTTCATACATTTTGCAAACACCTGGAAAACAACAGATTTCTTTTATTTAGGGCGTTTCAGAGATAACGTCACAAAATGATGTAGAAAGGAATCACGATAAGATAGAAGTAACAATAAAACCAGGATAATTAAAAGAGAGAAATTACACCATAACCCCAAGAGATAAAACATACAACCATAACATGAAAGCCTGGTAGAATCTAAAAATTTTTTGTAAAAAAACAAACAAAAAAAAACAATGACATTGAAAATGTGTTAAAATACAAAAAGGATGAAATACAATGGATGTATTCCCTAGAACTAGAAAAAACATTTTAATAATGCTAGGTACCAACGTAACAGAAATCAAACTTCATTATGGCCTTAAAGAGGATATTTTTATACTATTTATATAGAGATTCAACAACACACACGACTTAAAACAAATCTTCAGCGAATTGATTTAAACAACAAATTGATAAACAAAATGTTAAGTTACTCAAAGTTGACACCAGGAAAGTCTGATTAAAAAATGTGCTAAGAATAGCCTCTCAAATGGGGCTAAATCAATGCCTCCAATTACTTCAAGGTGTAATTAATAAGGGGGATTTAGGTTTTACAGAAAACCCCCAGTTCTTATAAGGTTGTAAGCTGCTTAAATGTTTTGCTTTTAAATTTAACAAAACAAAAAAAGCCAACATAGCATAAGCTGATAAATCGCTGACCATGCAAAAAAATATTCTCATTAAATGAGATTAGCCACACTTGTCAAAATTTTACACAAAGGGAAAAAAATATTTAGTCAATAATATATTAATAGTAATTTTTCAGTATTCTCTAAAACCATCTTTAACCATTATTAATAAAGGCATTGTCATCGGGATCCAAGATCTCATTTTGAACAGACGTGTACTAACAATACAAGCGTTCAAAAAAAAAATTGTCTCCATTACATGAGCTAATAAAATATGACTTAAATATAAGCGCTAGTTATAGGGGTCTGTTTTTTTTTTTTTTTGTTGTTGTTTTTAGCAAAACAGCTGCCATTCAGAAGCAAAAGGGAACTTTGGAAAAAATGTTAAAATATTTTATACTCATGAAGAATGTTCAAATATTCCTTAACTTTGTAATACTTTTAAGTTATCTGCCATCGGGATAAGGAGGAGGGAAAATATGCATTCAATGACACCGATTTAAATTGTTATGGTTAAGTCAAGGATCTTTAATATGTCTTTAAAGCAGAAGATGGAAAAAAAATATGGACTGATTAAAGTTTCATGTCAGTTCAACTTTTCAACTAGAATCCATCTGGGGAGATGCTGCCATTTTTTTTGTCTATTGAACAACTAGTACAAGTAAAAGACTTGTTTAATTTCAGAACGCAAGTTTCTGATCGTTCCCTTCTAAATATAAAAAGATTAGAAATATGCTACCTAGATTTACCAAATTTCATGCAAATATTTCCAAAAATGTCCCTGAAAATTTGCTATATTCTCCATCAAAACTCTTCATTGGTTATGGTAGGTTGATACCATGCAAAAATTATTTAAGCATGATTTATAATTATAATTTGGTCTCAAAGCATTAACTACTGCTCAAAAATTCCCCCCATTCCTAAAAAAATGCACAGAATTGTCAGAAATAAGTGGTTTGTTTAGATTTGTTTATAAAAGTATGCTCCGTTCATCAAGTTATAATAAATAGTCTGATCAAGTTACTATTTTTGTTTTAATGTTTAGCCTTTTTTCATACCTTCATTCTTTTGAAGCTTGAATAGTGAGCACATATAATCTTATTACCTTACATAGATTTAGCCTTAATCTAAAAAGACAGGCAAAAACACACATACCTTCCATGCATTCATTAACTGACTCGTAGTCTGCATACGTGCGGCCCTCTGGTCTCTTGGTCGGTTGGACAAGCAAAATTGTGTGCGACTGAAAAGTACAGTTTTAAATTTAACAAACAAATAAAGCAATATCCCACCCGCTTAATATTCGAAATAAATTTTATTTCTCACAATTTCTAGGACCCAAACAATATTTAAAAGGTTTCTTCACTTTCATCTTAAAGAATCATAAAGAGTGAAGACTTCAAATAATGACAAAACGCCAACGGCAGACTGGAAACATGTAGTATATAGCAACTATACTTCAGATGATAATCCAAAAGATGCACGAGGGAATAATTCGAATCAAATATTAGGTCAGTTTTAACAAACTAAGTCTTGCAACACCGCAGAAGTACAAATTAAAGCTTTAATTCAGTGACAACTGTTAATCCTTGTAGCTTGCTAGCCTAGCAATAACAAAATTACTAGTTATGTCGCCTAAAATTAGTAATTCCCTTGTTTTAAATCTCTGCTAAAACAACACATACCATATTTGCAATCACTACAGGCCTACAGGGTTCACGGTGAAAGCAACAAGGAAAAAAATAATCTTTTTAAACTACTTTTAAATCAAACGATCAAGGCAGGGATTCTAGAAAAAAAACACAGGAACTGACGTAAAAATCCTTCCGGTTGGAGCATCCATTCAAAATAAAAGTTTTGCTTTCAAAATAAAAATAAAAAATTAAATAAAATGAACTAGGATATTACTAGTTTTTGCAGCAGCTGTAAAATATTTAAGCTAAATCAACTCTTATACAAAGAATAATTTTTTATATTTCCTATAGAGTGGGGAACTATAGCAAGTAGCATGCAACGCATATGGGAGCATTATGGTCTATGCCCTAAAGTTGAAAAGGTTTCGATATTCAACACTTTTCTTCAAAGTAGTGTATTGCTAAAATTATTGCTGAACGGTGAAGTTCTCACTTTACTCTTTTCAAGGTGTTAAATCTTGGTGTAATATTTGATGACAGCATAAGCGTCGTTAGACCTATTTAAGGGTGGCTTCAGCCACCCTTTCTTTGGCATTAGCCACCCTATAATTATTTTGCG
>NW_015150491.1:1192071-1205236 GCF_000732505.1 Cyprinodon variegatus
ACATGGCCACATATCACCCATCCTAGCTTCACGTCACTGTCTCCTGGTTGCTTTTAGAATAGATTTTAAAATTTTTTTTGTTTTTAAAGCTCTTAATGGGCTAGCCCCCCAGTATCTGACTGAGCTCCTCCAAATCCATGCCCCTGCCATAACAGTGAGATCCTCCAATCAGCTGCAACTGGCCATGACAAAAACCAGAGTCAAAACCAAAGGTGATCGTGCCTTTGTGGCAGCGGCACCAAGGCTCTGGAACAGCCTGCTCTGGCACATTTGATATGCAGGATCTTTCGAGGTTTTTTAAAATCGTCTCTAAAAACACACTTCTTCTCCCTGGCTATTAAAGTTGTAGGGAAGCGGCTGTTCCAGCGGTTGCAGTTCTGAATTCTCCAGAGTGGTGACCAACTTTAGACAAGTGAATAAAGTGAATGTGATTGGTCGATTATCAATGGGGCAGGATTGATATGGCAGAAGGTTCGCAAGCATGTTTGGTTGTGGCCGGTGTCTCGGAAGCATCTTGCTAACCAGTTGGAAACTTAGTGCTAGTAGGTTCCCAATGGGAAATTACATTGGGACCAAGTAGCACTTAGCAACGACACTGTCAAGGAGCTCTATGGACAGTGGAAACATGCAAGAGGAGGACAAGACGTCCATCCCCGTGAACAGTGGGACGTAACTCAGTGGTAAAGGAAATGAAGATGAATCAAGATGCTATGACTGAAAACATTTGATTGACAGATGACCATTGATATATGACAGGCCGAATTTAGGTGTACAAGCTAATGTATAACTAACTGGCCTGCATAAAATAACGTAAAAACCCCCCACAGAATTTAAGACAGGATTTTTTTAGAAATATAAATTTTCTAACTTTTGGGACAATATGGTCAAATAAAGATAACATTTATCTACATGTTTAAGCCAGAATGATTTGAAATTTAAACATGACTTCCCTACGACTTTAATCAAGTCTCAGTGGACATCTGGCAAAGAAAAATGTACTTACATTTTTAGTTAAATTTAACTTATTTTATTCTATTTTATTTTCATTCTATTTAATTGCATTGTGTTTATGTATCTTAGCTTTTAAGTTTTTACCTTATTTCCTGCAACTGTGATATCTGTACATCATATTGGTCAACCCTTGTTGTTTTAAATGTGCTTTATAAATAAAATTTGAGTTGAGTTGAAGGTTAAACAAAAGGAAAAAGCAATGGAAGTCAGAACTCATTGTTTAAATTACCAAAAACTATATGCAACTTCATTTATATTATAGCTTGGAGTTCAAAATAAAAATGTCTTTTTTATATACAGACACTGCATGAGTACATGAACCTCTGTAAAGTAAACACAAGAACAAGACAATCAAATAATTACTTTTATTTATTATTTTTAACAATTTGGACTATATTGATGCTGCCTGATATTTATTTGAATAATGAAATGATAAAAATCAACATCACAAAATAAAAATGAAATGTAAAATCTGAACAAAGTCACGTAAGTAACTTTGTTCTGGTTTTACTCCTTAGGACAAGTAGGACAGCTCATGTAATTTATTTTACAATGAAAAACACTTTTATTTTGACAGTCTCAAGTTGATTTTAAACAGAAATAGACAATTTTTTAGGTGACCAACAAACTAAATCCTGTTTCTTCACATGTATTTCTATAGTAGTAGTAAAGACAGATGTAAGACTGAAGAGAAACCAAACCGAAAATATGAAAGACATGGAAGATATAAAGCAAAAACAGAGTTGGTAGCTATTTCTTTGCTATTTTAAATGAACACATTTATACTACAACAAAGCTAACTAAGTATTCAAGGCTTTGAAACACATTTTCATATGAAAATAATGTTTCTATCAAAACAACAAAATCACAAGTTAATGCTTAGAACTTTTAGTTAAGATTCCCAGCCATTCAGGAAATTGCAAGATCAAAAAAGGTTAAGAAAAAATAAGCAACGTCTATATAGGTAACGGGAATACTAAAAAAGCATGTCCATAGATGCATGACTCAACACAGTAGAGCCAGCTCCGTAAGACAAGAACATGCTCTGCATCGAAATCTAAAGCATAGACAGTCTTTTGAGTCTGGTGTTCATACTTTGGACAGATAAGATGTATGATGTACACATATATCAAAAAAGAGAAAACAGCTCTAAAAAAGAGGGGTTGGTGCTTGATTTCAGCTTTCAAAAACATAACAGCCTAGCATTGAGTTTGATGCCTTCCACTTTTAAACCAAATCGCTTCTTCTTGCTGGGGACCAAATATCACTTTAGCAAAGACAGACACTAGCCCTGATTGTTAGGGGGGTGTAATCTATTTTAGAAAAACATAAAATTAAGATCCATATTGGAACTTATCCCTCACCAGCTCTGACTTGAGATAGCCTTTCAGACAAAGAGTAAAAAATCCAGAGAAAATGAACCAGGATCCAGAAGTTTTTTTTTAAACCCTTTTTGAAGATTCAGTGTAAAGCCTATGCAGTCATTTTTAAACAAATTAACATCCTCCTACATGTAAACAAACATCTATATTCATACAGAGCTGATGGTGGCTACATAAAAATGACCTAGTGACAAGATTAAATGAGCTGTATTATTATAATTTATGCTAGCTAGTGAAGGGTTTGGTTACCACTGCAGAAATAAAGAAGGAATAAGAGCAGGGGGGAAAAAAAATCCTAAACAAACCGTAAAGCTTAGTACTTTTTTAACTGAGAAAGCATTTTCTATGATAACTGCAAAGTTTTTTTGTATTTTTCCAACTCTATTTAAGTTGTGTTTACTGATTTCTATTATTTTTTTAGTTAAAAGTACCTGGGTATAGATACAGTATGCACTTCATCTTACAATCCTTTTTTTCATGCTCTACGCTCAAGACGTGAGCGCTGAGCCCTTGCCCTTGCAATGCTACCAAGAGACCCTCTTCTTGACGCCTCTCTTGCAGGTGCAGGCTCCCTTACAACAACGTCGCACACTTTCTTGCAAGCTTCCATTGATATGAAGTTATTGGCATTGCCTTGGCAGCCTCCATACCAGAACTCCTTGCATTTTCCAGTGCTATTGTCATAGGTGAATCGAACCATCCAAGTATCACAAGGACCCTCATCACGGGGCAAGAAGCACACGTTTTGAGTGGGTGGATCAGTAGGGCCAGGATGCAGCTGTTCAAAAAAAAAAAAAAGGATGAAGGTTGGGGTTAGATTTAAGATGCAGGAAGTGACGTGGAAAAGGGCAGATTTTGATGAAACAATAGTGGGCCTCATGCAACAATATTTTCTTGTTCTTGTTGGTTCCTACGAGTGTGCCATATCAGATTCAACAAATCAAAATGTCTTAACTTTAGGCAACTGCATAAATAATCTAAACCTGATGCTTTCCACCTTTACGTAAGGGAGCATCAGAATTTCAAATCTGCATGATTCCATATAAGGCTACATTTGTCAGATGGTGTTCATTCACAAAAATTGCATTGATCGAGGTTTTGCTGAGCAGCAGAATGAAAGGAAAGCAAAGCATCGGGGAATAGATGACAATATGTAAATTCTTTGATTGCACTGTTACAGAAGTAAAATAAAAAAAATGATCGATACAAAAATGGTTTTAAAATGTTCTATTTTTAGCAAAAGCAAGCCAGTCGATAAAAACTACTGGCGGAGATGAGGTGAAACATATGATGTAAAGGCTAAATATGAGTTCACTATCAACCAATACCACACAGCATTCTGCAAAATCTGCTTTAATACACATGCACAGGATGTACTATACATTTCCACACCACGCCTGTCAGTTCTTCATCACACTCTCCCTCTCTCTCATACAACACGTAAACATAAAAAGGTAACTGAAACTCTAATTTCACGAATTCAGACAGACCCACATCCAAACATTCCATATTCTATGTAATAACAAAGCCAAGGCACCGCTTCATGAAGTGAACTGAATTCACCATTACCATTAGTAGGGTTTCAAGCATCAACATGTTGCTTGATTTCACATAGAGGTCACTTATTGCAATTTCTTTAACAAAATAAAAAAAAATTGAATAAACATTCGAATTACAATAGGCCTTCGCAACGTCTCGCTGCTCGGGCTTTACAAATGTCCTCTGGATACGGACATGCCAGCTGCATGTGTAGAGACCAATAGTTGTCATCAGAGAAAAAAAATGTAATTTATAATTGCAGAGCTGCATCATACATAATGATGTTGCCTAATTCATACTGGATTTTGAAATGGACATTTGGATCTAAGTCACAAAAAAATATATATTTAGGTCTGGAGCACTTACAAACATTGTTCATGCCTGAGAGATGATTATAGATTGTAGAAAAAAGGTGAATGCAACATTTTCTCCTAAATCACTTCTATGTATGATTTAAGAACAAATTTGTCCATAGGAACACTTCTTGCAATGCCTCTTTTAGGTTCTAGGATATGCAAAACAATTTCTTCACTCTTCATCTGCCATAGCCGCCAAGAATGGTCACCAGCAGACATACTGACAATGGTACATCTTTCCTGTAATCCAGCTTTCCTGTAAGAAATCACTTTGCTTCCTACCTCAGTTGTCTGAATAGCAGGACATCCAGCCCTTCCAACACCCTGAGCTGGAGTCACTCCATCCAAACAGCAGCCATACCTATGGGAAGTTTCTCTGTTAGAAATGTCATTTGAATTCATCGTCTGGTTTCAAATATCCGATGAAGACAGGAGTTTACCTGCTCTGATTACAGTCATTTTGTTGGCAGCCCTGATACCTGGGTCCAGTCGCAGAGGTATGGCCATCAGGACAGCAGCCATAAAAAGATTGTGCACAATGAGGTCCATACACAGGAGGGTAAGGAGGAAGCTCTCTGTGTGTCTCTGGCCTCAAAACTAAAGCAAGAAAATAGGAGATCACACAAAGCATTATAGTTGTAAACACTCTAAAATGCCATAGACTCTTTTTTTTTTATATCTTTCGTTGATGATCATTGACTTTAGACAGAAGTTTATGACCCAACCTTTCCCACCAGCCCCTGTGACCCTCCAGTCACCACTCTGGACTCCTGCTTCCTGTATGAGCTGAACATCACCTCCCTTCCCAAAAAGGAACAGCAAAGGATATACTTCCTGCAGCAGCTGAAGAATTTCAGCCTGCTAAAGACCATGATGATGTGCTTCTATCATTTGGTCTATACTCTTATCCTCATCATCATCTCTAACCCTGTTCCCACCACAAATGGCAGCCAGCAGCATATTATTCGCTCTGCAGTGAGTGTGATTGGGTGAAATCTTATTTTTGTTCTGGAAATGTAAAATTCCCGAAACTTTTCATGTCCTACCAGAACATGAAGTGTTTAAAGTTCTCCCCTTTGGCAGAAGACATCTAGCCATCAGGACCTGAATATCCTGCCAAAATAACAGCTTCTTCCCATCTGCTACTAGCCTTACAAACATCGTTCTGCACTGACACCTTTCCCTTTGGTGTACAAAACAAATAAATCAAAATAAAAAACAACATCAACAACAAAAGAACATGTCAGCAAATGTGTAAATCTACAATATTTAATTTAATTTTAAGCTCCTGTTGTTGTTTAATATCTTGCCATGCTGCTCTTCATATACAATTTGCATTTGTTTATGCCAAATTGTACATTTAAGTATATTTACTTATCTGTGTGTAACAACTCATCACCATAGCAAATTATTGATATGTGTAAAACAATACTTGGCAATAAAGCAATGTAAGATTCTGATTTTCTTAATGATTTTATGTATATATTGTCAAATATCTGAATACCTCACAACAAAACAGGCCAGGGATGATATGGCCTCTGTGTTTTGTTAGAAGTGTAGAACATCATAGAATACAAAAACAGTGTACACATCTGCTCAAGTTTTCATGGAAACCTTATACTTTTACGTGGGAATAACCTTTTCATGCGACACACTACATACCCAAAGGATCTGGAACATGTGGCACAAATCTTCTTGGGCTTCCTCCAGCCCCTGGATTTTGAACACTTGGAACCACTTTAGAAATATATAAAAACACAAGTGAAATAAATCAATTCTTAACAGAAGATGTCAAAATAAATGTTCCTTACTTTGCACTGCTGGACAGGGTTGCACGTTGCATGACTCCACAGAAAGAGGTCTACTAACTGCTTCGCATTGGTCCTCTGGGTAGGGGTTGAGATCTGTATCAAAGCAACCAACCTTCCTCTCTCTCACGCCACCTCCACAACTTCTTGTGCACTACAGGAACAAGAGACAGATGATGACTTAAAGATAACAGAATTCAAACAAAGTGTCAATGACATCTTTTATTTTACTTACAAGCCCAAACTCGGTGACATGCCAGGAAATATGCCTATAACAGGCAGGTCGGCGGCAGGTCTGAACAGCAGCGGGTCGAGGCAGTCCTCTGCATGCATGGTCAGGGAGGTGTTCACCTCTCAGTCCAACGCAGACCACCTCCCTTGTCTGCAGGCCTTCTCCACAGGTCACTGAGCACTGACAATCAAAGCACAAAGCAAGTCCTAATGAGACATTACCTTGTCTCCTTATGCCAAGCTATTTCAGGGTAATGGTACTCAAATCAGTATGATATTGTAATTAAACCCTCATTGTGTTAGATACAGACCACACTGAAGCTGGATACACTGTACTCTGCAGCAGCACAAGGATGCATGTTGCAAGGCTGCTGACTCTCGGGCCTCTGGAGACGCAGGGCAATGCAGTGAGACTCGTCCACCAATCTTGGATTGGATGCGTCCTGAACCATACAATCTACACTGCGGTATTGCACACCCCCATTGCAGGTGGCAGAGCACTCCCCGTAGGCTCCGGCGATGTAGACATACGTCAGGGTTTCTCTTGGCCGTGGAACGCCAGCAATGGGAGAAGAGGAATGAACAGAGTTGCTCTCATAAACCTGTCAACAAATCAAATGAATACAGGTGATTTGTTCATAAAAGTTGAATAATTTGCATTAAGTTTAAGAATTTCGAACTGAATATAAGAAACAAATGTCACCACAAGAGTTTTAACAACATCAGTGATATTAGTAACATTTTGATTATGTGAATACTGTGCAGTATTACCAACCCCTATTAAATACTGCTGAGACAAATTGATCAATTTTCTGATATTTAGTTAAATAAATGATTAGCTTTGACTCCTTGGCTCCTTCTTTCTACATGCTCCTGTCAGTTTAATTCCTCAATAAGTGTTTCCTTTACTGCTCAGATTCACCCAATTTCCCCTGTATTTAACTCAATTTATTAAAGGTCACATAATATTCTACATTTGAAAATAAAAACTATTAACAATTAGGCCTCCAGAGCATGCTTTTGCCATTTATGTAGGAAAATTCTTCTTAAATTAGGCTGATAGCTTAAACAAAAAGCCTCCATATTCAGCCCTTTTTTAGTCGAGCCGTTTTGGCTTTGCAGGTTCCCCAAAACCCACAACCATGACAACCAGTAAGAGTTCGTAAAGATGACCTAGGAGCACTGAATAATATATAAGATGAAGGTCAAGCTCGACCAATAGGTGGCTACAGGTTGCTCTGGATAGCCTATTTCCCCTCATGACATCACAAAGGTCAAAATTTTAAAAGGCGGAGAATCGAGTGAGAAAGGGGAGAGGGTTTTTTCATTTGTGAATCTCATATTCAGGTTTCATACGACTGTTACAAAATGTTTATAATGTGAAATTTGAATAATATGGGACTAAAAAATAAACAAATGTCTATAATACAGCAAACAGAAGCTCAAGTTATATACAAATAAGTAAATCAGTTAAACAAATGATGAAAAGAGAAATAATGCTCCCATGTAGAAACCATTGTTTTTAGTACCCATATACCTTCTATTTTTCTTTTTCTCTGTTGGATGTAAAATCTTCTGCCACACCAGCATCCTTATCTTACTCAGCAACCTGAGCTGTGGCTTCACTTAGTCTAGCATATTCCACTCTTGACTTTTCCATATGTGCTGTCTCTATATTTGCCTGTGCTGCCACCCAGCTTTACAAAATAAAACAATATCAGATGTAACTTACAAAATAATCTTAGAAAATCCTTGCTTTGTTTAAGAAATTGAGTTTCACTATGCAAGCAAAAAAGGTTGGGTTTTTTTGTTGTTGTTACTTTTAAAAATGTACGAACAGTCACTTAGAATACAGCCAACAATGCATGATGTCTCAGTTTTTCTTGATTGTTATACACTGTGTGTGAAAATGTAAGTTTTATTTTAGAACTCTACACACAATATGACAAAAGTCACAAACAATATACACACCCCTCAAATCTTGTGTAATTTCAAACTTTACCTGAAAAAATAATATGTATTCCTATCAAATGTTTACACACACTCACAGAATATTAAATAAATCAAGATTTGTAAGAACCATTTGAACACTGATGATCTCAGTTTAAATCACTAACAATAACCTTGACTTAGATATTTTCTCTTTAGTTTTTCATTTTGCAGACAGTACATAAGTGTGATGCAGAGTCAGTACATACTAAAGCAGTACATCTTATAAACTATTTATTACATTAAATAAAAAAAAATAATAAAAAAAATGTACACGTGAAAAAGTGCAAAGTTGCAAGTTGTACAGTGCTACACTGGGTGGCAGTGTTTAGCATGACACACTGAAGTGATGTGACTAAGAAGAAAGTAAAACTTCTAATCTCACAGCAATGCAGGAACGTTTTTTATGGTCTACTGTAAGCCAGGGGTCTGCAACCTTTCATCTCCAAAGAGCCATTTTCCCCCATGTATGGCTAAGTAAAAGTAATTTAGAGTGACAAAATATAACATGACTTTTTATTTTAAAACAACCTATTATTTTGGTTTAATATTTGCCATTGGAAATTTGTTTCCACCTTAAAAAACAAACATTTGATTCGCTTTTTTAGCTTAAGACAATAAAAAAGTAAGCAATTCATAAGGATAAAGGATAGATTTTCTTCTACATGGTATGATAATAATAAAACACATAATCACGAAGCTAATTAAAAGAAGAATAGCTAGAAAAAAACATATTTCTGATGCTTTTACTGTCCTTCTGTTGTGAACATTCAATTTAAATATTCTTTATAAGAACCAATAAAATTTCTAAGACTGGTAATTAGTATTATAGTATATTATTTAGTTCTTTATATCTTTTTTTGGCCGCTATTAAGAGTTATTTTACAGGGTCTAAAGAGTCACATGTGGCTCTGGAGCCACAGGTTGTAGACCCCTGCACATTCATCAATTTGAGTCCTACCCCAGGAGTTTGGTATTCAGGACACCCAGCCATTCCGAATCCTCGAGCTGGTGTCACTCCATCTAAGCAACAGCCAAATCTGTGAGTGAAAAATATTTAATTGGTACAAAGCAATTTAATTCAGGTCCGATGCTGCTTTAAAATAAAACTAAGAGGCACGTTGCCTGCTATTAATGCAGTCCTCTAGTGTGCAGCCATGGTTCCTGGGTCCAGTCGCTGGTGTATGTCCGTCAGGACAGCATCCATATGATGACTGCATACAAGGAGGACCTAACACAGGAGGGTAGGATGCAAATGTCATTGAGTGTTTCTGTTGTTAGAGCCAAATAAAGTAATGAAATATATACTTTTTCCTAATCAAGCTATTAAGATGGATTATAGAAGAAGATGTTAAAAACAGAATTTAATTTAAAACAAGAATTCTATATTTACCGGAAGCTATTGTAAAAGTTGATTGTAACTGATTTGATTGGCACACAGAGCTTGTCCAGGATATAAGCAAACAAAGCCGCTGCTTATAGTTACAGCACTTGTTTACCTCATACAGATTAAAAATATTAATGAATTCAAATTGATTTTGATTCAATAAATCATTTCAAATTTACTATATATAAAAATATATCAAAAAAGATTTTCTTAGTTGAGATTTAAGAGAACCAACCAAACTAAGCAATGTTTTCATCAAAAGAAAAAAAGGCTTGATAGTTATTCTAAAATATTGTTGCTAGTTCAAGATTTCCAAATGAATTCTACTAAAATTGTCTTTAACTCTAGATGTAGCATTAAAAATAAATAAATAAATAAATAAAAAATATATATAAGCATGTTTCTATTATGAAATAAGAAATATGGAATTTCTATTTGCCCAAACATGTGATAGAAACAGCAGTCATAGACTGTTATTTTTTGTCTGTACATTTGGTTGATATGCAGATAATTAAGACTGCAAGTATGCAGATAGGAAGAGGAAATAGAAGGAAAAACAATTTGACAAACCTGACTGTTCCCCTGGAACATGGGGAACAAACCTGATGGTGCTTCTACCTTCTGATGAGTTCTGAATGCTTGGAACCACTACAAAGAAAGAAGGCTAGAATGGTAAAACAGCTCAAATATACCAACCAAAACACATCCATAGTTACTATTTGACTTACATTGTGCTCTATCACAGGGCTGTGAATTGCATGTTTCGACAGAAATGGGTTTTCTATCCAATCCACATTGATCCTCAGGGAAGACATTCAGATCCGTATCAAAACAACCAATCTTCCTCTCTCTAACACCACCACCACAGCTTCTAGAACACTGCAGATTAAAGAACACTTATTGATAAAAAAAAAACTAAAACTAAGAAAAAGTTTTTGGTTTTTTTTATGCATGCACAGAGACCTTTTTTTCAAACTTACAAGTCCAAACTCAGTCACATGCCAGGAAATGTGCCTGTGACAGGCAGGACGACGGCAGGTCTGAACAGAAGCAGGGCGGGCCAGTCCTCTGCAAGCGTTGTCAGGGAGGTGTTCCCCTCTGGATCCAACACAGACCACCTCCCTCGTCTGCTGCCCCTCCCCACAGGTCACCGAACACTAAAGAAATTCGAAGATTAAAATGGCCAAGGCATATAATCATATGAAAACAAAACAATTTTACTATCTTTTTAGTTGTCAGTTACAGTGCCTTGAAAAAGTATGAAGATTCTATTATTTTTTTAAAAATATATTTTACATCAACCACCAACACATATTTATTCTGTTGATATTTTTGCTGGAGTATAGAATACACAGAGTAGTATGCATCTGTAAAGCAATGGTACATCGTAAAATGTTTTCATATTTTTACAGATCAAATAATAATCTTTTCTGGGTCTTTCACTGTGACCAAAAAATTTAAAGTTATTAAAGCACTGTATAGCTCACTGGTGAGTAATTTAATATTAGTATGACTTCAGCTGCTCTTCAAAGGCCTCAGAGGTTTTCTATGGCTAGTATGGAAGGATGGCGAGAACAATTATATCGTTGAAAAAAGAAAACAATATATCCTTGTAGTTTGTTTTAACTGATGAAAGGGACATACAAAAAGTATTGTGGAAAAAAAGATACTCTGGTTCAATGTGACAAAAAACATACCAATGTGGTGTGAATAAAAAGTAGTATAAGGGATTGTAGAACTCTATGCAATAGCCATGGTAACATAGTGATGGAAGTATCATGATGTGGGAATGGTGTTCTTTTTCAGCAGAGAGAGGAAGATGGTCTGAGCAAACTAATTCTGGAAAAACTGTCACCTTCCAACGAGAAAAAAACAAGAACATTCTGCCAGTGTTAGAAAAAACAGTCTAAGTGAAAAGTTTATAGAGAAATACCCAAGAAGACTTGCAGCTGGACGTGCTGCTATATTTGGCTCTCAATACGCAGAATCCATCCAAGAGACTTGAACACAATTATTTGCATTTATTTAACTAGTATAAACACATTTCCAATGCACTGTAAATTAAACAAGTCAAATACTGACAACTTTAACTAAAATTAATATGGCAATTGTTTTAACTCAAATGATAGTCAGAGGCCCAGGTTATAACTAAGATACAAACCACACTAAAGCTGGAGACGCTGTATTCTGCTGCAGCACAAGGATGCATATTGCAAGCCTGCTGACTCTGTGGCCTCTGAAGGCGTTGAGCAATGCAGTAAGACTCATCCACCACACGGGGGTTCGATGGATCCTGAACCAAACACTCCACAGAGCGGTACTGCATGCCTCCATCACAAGACGCAGAGCACTCTCCGTAAACTCCGGCCCTGTACATGTACATGTGTGTTTCTCTTGGATTGGGGGAAACAGCAACAGGAGCAGATGATTCAACTATAACTGTGTCGTTATCCAAACCCATGAACTCTCCATGGACCAATAACTGGAAAAGGACAACATGATAGAAGAATATCAGCAAATAATTTAGTTATACACTCTGCAAGATGGAAATAATAAGGTTTTAGTTTTAGGAATTATGTTCAGTTTTACAAATTTATGATTTTCAGCACAAAATGTAATCACAAAAGATCCAAATTTGGATTATGAATGCCTCTGTTTGTGGAGAGAACCAAAAAAGGTTTCTATTTAAAATTCATGGTATACTCTATAAATACAGCATCAATCAAAGTTTTAAGTCTTACTCGACAGACTCCATCCACACAGATGTCAGTGCGCCCCACATAGCAGGGAGTCCCGTCTACCACTTTGGGCCGGTGGCGGTAGAAAAAGTTCTGTCCCACTGGCACACAATTTAGTTCACATAGGTTGGAAGCTAGAATTTTAAAGGAATAGACAACAACACCAGAATCAGATGTTTTCTGCACTTTATTGTTGGAATACTGCATAACTTGATAAATCTAAAACAGAGAATTATGTAACACATTACATTTGGAGTTTAAAAGAAATATTAATCCATCCTGTATGCAGAAGGCAAACTTTGCGGGATATGTACAGCTTTTCTTTCTTATTGGTCTTGGTAATATGTTTATAGAGCATGTAACAGAAACTATACCTCCATAATAAGGCACCCATGAGTGACGTTTTCCTTGAAAGTCCATCCTGTCAAATTCAGAACACTGCTCCTCCCGGAAATCTCTTGATCCAACAGGGCAAGCCTTTCATACAAAAAAAGAAGCCACTTCATCTCTACATTTGTAAGTATTTTTTTGTCTGCACATGTTCATATTTTCTGAAAGGAGTTTACTTGTGTATTGCAGGTGAGGAACGATTTGGAGGATCCCACACAGTTGTGACCTCCATCTGTCCTGCAGGACACAGGACAGATATATATATATTATATTATACAGGACATATATATTATATTATATTATATTATATTATATTATATTATATTATATTATA
>NW_015150491.1:1205274-1211179 GCF_000732505.1 Cyprinodon variegatus
ATTATATTATATTATATTATATTATATTATATTATATTATATTATATTATATTATATTATATTATATTATATTCACTGAAATGCTTTACATGTCCTACCTTGAAGTAATACATCTCCTAATTCTCATTGCCACTCCGGTGCCGCAGGTACGGCTGCAGGGGCCATATGCCCCAAACTCTCCCCAGTAGTCATTTACTGGCTGTGTCAGCTTTCAAAATAAGCACAGAAATTAAAATGGAAATGCAGTTAGATTAAAAAAAAACCCCCAAAAAACTCTTTTTGTTGCCTCTGGAACAAAAAGGAACAAATTGCTGCTTCCCCTGCACCAAACCCTATCCGCCGCAAACCATCAATCTTCAATGTGGGGTCACAATACTGTAGGACTAAAATAGTCACACGAACTTGAGACACAACCCAACCCCTGAATGAAGCATAATAAACATATATACTCACAACTCTGATAACAGTAAAGGTGTATTTTTTATTTTAAAATTTACTTTAAAAGCTCTTTATACAATTTAGATATATTCTGTAAGATAAAATTTTGTTGTATTATTTTTTTGCAAGAGGCCTTTTCCATGGCATGTGTCAGCATGTCTTTTCTCTACAGTTGCGTGTTAATACAAAATTCAACAATTTACGAAACAGTCCTGTCTTGTAGAATATCAAAATAGCTGACACATATACCGTACATGAAACAACTACACATACTACTGTGTTTGAAATATACATATAAGTTTTATTTTTATTAATTTTACCATAAACTATGTAAGGAGCATATAATGGAATCAAAAATACTAGCTACCACTTACTGTAAGAGCAGGAGAAAGCAGCTGCAGGAGACCAAGGATTTGCAGGATTTTCATGGTCAACAGACACCTTACCTAATCTACTAATAAAAGTAGCTAATAAAAAAAATATTACAGCAAAATTATTTACATCTCAAGCATAAACAATTATTTTGTTACTGTATATTTACTTCATCTTAGCTTTAATAAAGCCCCAGAAGGCATTTCTTTGGTGATGCTAGATAACAAACATTTTTGCAAGAGATCATAAAAAAAAAATTGAGTTAATGTTAAAGCTGTCCTACCGTTTTTAAGGGGCTCTCCGGCTGGTAGATCAGTTCTGCAGGAGAACGTGGATCTACAAGAGGAAAAAATGGACAGATGCACTGATTTCTATCTTCTCATCCGATCTGCTTGCCAAAACCGCAGCCCCAGAATGTGTCAGGTTTCAACCATGCAAGCAGCAAGAACCTTTTTTTTCTTTTCTTTTTTTAGCCTAGCTTTTAAACAATTTCTATGCTGTAAAAAAAACAACAATGTCCACCCTATTTATAAGCCTGCATACACCTTTAAACCAAAAGAATTTTTTTTATTTGTAAAATCAAGGATAGTCAAAGTGAAAATTAAATCTAAAACAATTGAACTTCTTGATTGAAACAGAAAGTAATAAATCTGAGATAGACATATATAAGTTCAAATGCTCTGCTAATTTAACAGGATCCAAACCTGGTCTCACATTTCCATCATGACAAAATTACACAGCCCTTTAGAAAAAGAATTTCTTCTGAAGACCTGGATAATCTCTGTTATTTAATGCAGCCATTGATTCTGCTCTCAACCCAACAACCTTGAAGGCGAATGTTAGATCAAGACTTAATCAAGCAAACCTGGGTGACACAGAAGATGATAAAATGAAGCCCACCTATAACAACATATATGGCAACTTCTTAAACAGGCTCCTCATGGTAGTCCTCCTATCTGGCTGCTTAAAAACAATGCAGCAAAAAAGACTTTACCAAAATTAGTTGACAGTCATCTGAAATACATCTAGCCATTTATTGCAAATGTTTGATGGTTGTTGTTGCCTCCAGTAGTGGTGAAATATGTTTTTTGGTTTAAGGGGCATACATATATGTTATTCTAAGTTTTTTTCCAAATTAAACTTTAAAACTTTCATCAGTAACTCTGAAATCTGTAAAGGGAAAATAATTTCCACAATGTTAGATAAGGATATTTAAAAACATTACAATTGTATCTCTATATTATTATTATTTTTTAATCTTTTTTTTATTTTTTGCAAAAATGTAGACATTAAATGTAATAATATTCTACACACTGAATCAGACAGTTTTGGAAGAGCCCAATAACCTTATTACACTAAACATTTAACGTGTATTTGTTGCAGATTAAGTAGCAATTAATAGACTATTCCATAAAAAATATTCCAAAATATATAAAGTTAAATATAGCCTAAAATTTTCCATTGCTTCCCACTTATGTATTCCTTAACTTTCTTTTTTTTTTCAAAGCAGGTTCTTTTGGCCACTGATTGTCCCTTTTTCACATCTCATAACCACTAAACACAGTCCATTAAATCACAGCATGGGAGCTGGTGGGAGGAAAACACTGTTTTGATGCTCAGTTGGTTTATTTTAGTAAAAAAAACCACAGGGATGCAGTCTGAAGCATATATCAAGAGAGAAGGCAGTATTTTTATCTTTCTGGCTAAAAAACATAAAACTCTAATCTCATATCTCTAAAACCTAAAATGTTATTCCTAAAGTGAAGTATATTTATGCAAAAGACACATGACTAAAGTTTTGTCTAGCATGCAATAAACATATTGCCACAAGATAAAGTTTATTCACATAGATTTAAATAACACACATATGGATTTCCACATGTCATTGTCAGATATAGTCTAAAAAGAGAAAAACAATCTTCACATCAAATAAGCCTCACTTCATACATCAAAGACAACAAAACAAAGCATCCCACACAGTCAGAGTCCAAATCACCACCCCAAACAATGCATTCAGCACACAATTAAAAACAAAGTCTATCCCTTCCGCAATCTCAAAACTGCCGGTTCAGTTTCTGCAATTCCTTCTCCTTGGCTTCAAAGGCACTCTTGGTGCTGAACAGTTCTTCCACTGAGTTCACTATGTCCTGCATTTCCTGAGCCATTTCTGCATAGCTCTCCTTCAGGTCCTCCTGCTGCTGCTTCAGCTCCGCCGCAGCTTGCATCAGCTCTGAGGCCTGATAGCTGCACTGGCTCCTGAGGTCTTCCACGTCTGTCAGTAGGGTCTCCATGCCCTTCAGCACCTGCTCCAGACGATCTGCGGCCTCATCAAACTCTGACGTGTCCTTGAACAGACTGTCGAAGTCGGAACTTTCAAGTGACAATAACTTGATTTTTGGCTCTGAATCCTTATCCTCTTTCTGGGTCCCTGCCTCCTTATTTTGATCTTCCTCTCCTTTCTCCATGGTTCTGAGGCAGAAAGTCTCAGTCAACCAATATTACAGATACTAGTGCAGATCTCACTGAAACAGATATCTGAAAAAAACAAAAATAATTTAGCTTCAGGGAAGAGCAGTAAAAAAGTGGAATTACTCACACACTTAGAAAGAAATTTGCAGCACATGTTCTACTTCCTTAGAATCCCTTGGATAGTGATGAGTTTTATCCCCTTACAGAGTGGGGGAAAGCAGCCGTTCTGTGTAATCTCATTTCCCCATGCACTTGCGTCTTCAGAGTATTTGCGGACAGGTGTCAGTGTATTTCTGTCTAAGTCCCCTTTCTCTAACATCCAAGACCCATAATCCAGTTTCAGGCATCAGGCCCAAGCAATTCCCCTACTGGCACGGATCATTGCAGGCTCAGGTGAGCAGCATGCAGTCTGAATGTAAGATCACATAGTACCTCCCCCCTGACTGATTGCTTTTGAGGAGAAAGATTAACTGCGTCCTCGTAAAGTTACCTGCTGATCTACTATTAGGATAATTCCTGTGAAAAGTAGAGGAATCAGTGTGAAACCAGTTACTTTAAGGGTGAGTTTTAGGTGTTTTAAATGCACAAAGGATTACTCCTAGACTTTGTTCAACAACCTAACAGTATTTTTGGATTTTTACATTATTCAAGAGCCCCCATTTACTCTGATCGCCCCCTGAATAAAATCTGATGACCTCAAATTTCTTCTGAATTAAGCTTCTTAGTAAAAGAATGCCAACCGTGTGCTATGATGTGTTCTTACTCTGGTTTCATCAGATTTCTGACTGACCACAAGGATTTTTAAGAGAATATTAGTGAGTATATTGATTAAGGACTTGTTTATTAAGATGCTTTCCAAGCTTTGACCATTTTTCAAAGCTTTGTTTAATAATTATCCAAAAATGAAAAGAGCAGGGGAAATGCAAAGCTGCTAACTCTTTGTAGACCTTGAAAAGTTACCAGCTAGGCAAGGGGTGCTTTATTCAATAATGGGTTGATGTTAACCCCACAGGAGCAGCAGAGATTGATTCCTACGATGGGAAAACATGTTGAATGAACAACTGTTACAAATGTAAGCAACAAAGTTGGCATTTATGAAGGAGTAATCCAAAATCCTCTATGCAGTTTGCCAAAAATGCAATTAAGGATGACAATAAACAAGTAGGCAAAGGAGTCTGGTGAAATGAGAACCAAAGGTTTTTAGCCGAAATCCATAAAACTGTGTTTAAACATTACGTTAGGTTTGATTTAGAGTTATAATGTGGAAATTATTATTTTTTCTACAGGCATGTGGAAAGTAGTCAACGGTAGTGGAAAGGTTGATGGATTTGAATCAATCAAAAGATTTTCGATTGAGCTGAAGGTTAATCTTTAAGCAGCAAAACATAGTGATCAAAAATACTGATGTATTTTAAAACACACAGTCAAATGGGAGACATAAATCAATCTGTAAATCTTGAACAACTGTTAAAATTGACGTTTACAGATGTTTTCAATTCAGTCTGTTTACTTAGCGGGGGCTGGAACTGCCACACCTTTTTTATTTCTATTTTAAATGGTTAAAAAAAGGAAAAAAGTCAATTCTTTTCCTACAAATATTTTAAAACAATATTTGCAGTTTGTATTTTTTATGGAATAAGATTGTTATTGAAGATATTCCTCTTAATCAAATACACAACTCATTAGAAATAAGATATCAATATAAACACAGTTTCATGCAAAAAAAAAAAAAAAAAACATCAAATGTGTACTTATTTTCAAACTTGTATTAACTTGCAACTTTTATGAACTCTCTTAAGGCACTAAGCTCCTGAGTCTAAAGTATTTTCCATGACCAAAGCATGACAGTATTACTGGAAAAAACAAAAACAAACTAACCATGCAGAAGCATTTAAAATCCACGTGTCCTGAAGTGTGTTAAAGAGCCAAGAGAAGAAACTACCCTTTAAATGGCTGTAAAGATAAGGTGCCAACATGATGATTGCAACTCCCCCAAACCTCTTATCAGAACCAGACAACTTGCTCCGAGGAGGCCAATGTCAGGGGAAACTCTTAATCTCTGAGTGCTTCAAAATACAGACATTTAAACTTCAGCTACACTGAAGGAATAATAAATTTGTCACAAATGTTCTGCTCCGAACCTTATATGACTCGCTGAAAAAGAAGAAAACGTTTGCATTCAAATAGAAATGTATTCAATTCTATAAAGTCTTGGGGAAAATGTTATAGACCATCCTAATATTATATTCCTCAATTATTTGTACTAAAGTCATATTACCTGAAGAACAGGACAAAAATCAAGGGTCTAGCATTTTTTTTTTAATGACTGCATTTTAAAGTCATACGATATAAACAAAAAAATGTGTTTTATTATAGATTTATATAGCTTGTATTTTTTTTAAATGAAAAAAGATTTAGTACTAACATAGCATTCTAACTAAAAAAAAAGCATTTGATGTTTTACAAAAAACAAGTTAACCTTCTTTTCAATAAAGCATCTTGAATTTTTCTTGCTAAAATTAAATAGCAATAAAATGTTCTAATTGCAAATGTACAAAATAAACTTAACAAAACTATATCTATGCATTTTTCCATTTAATATTACCATATAATATATATATATATT
>NW_015150491.1:1213405-1216696 GCF_000732505.1 Cyprinodon variegatus
GATAGATAGATAGATTCATTTTACAGAGATTTGATATAATTATAGGATTTAGTTACTTTATTTCTATGTTTTTAGCAGCTACACTTGTGAGAGTTACAATACATTTACGTCAATAACCACAGTAACGTGTTAGCTAGTGACATCAGACACATTACATTATGAAGGCTTATAATTTGTGAAAAACATATGCATATAAGACTATATGAAATTCTTCTATTGGAAAAACAAACAAAAAAAACTTTAACAACATCAAATATTGATTCAAAGAAGGAATTGCGATGAAGCAGCAAGCTTTTGAAGTGTTGTCCTAAATCTGCAAACTTTTCTTTAATTTTTTCATGACAGTTCACATGTTGTTATTTAGTTTCCAGCGAGTAATCTGAGAAATGTAATATGTTTTAAAAGTCTCACACATGTCACATTGTGCTTAAAACTCAGTTATTGTTTTGAATTTGTTTGTTTTTTTCTATCAGTGTGGTGGAGTCTTCCTGTGAACATTATTCTTAAAACACTGGAAGAAGTTAATCAAACCGTTGCTGTTAAATACTATTATATACATTTCTTTTCACTGGACATAAACATAGCAAAAAGGATAGGAAAATAGCATTTTATCTAAATCTGTTTTAATAACATGCATATTTTGTACAAATATCTGGTGTTTGTATAGAAAAACAAAATTGAAATCTTGATGTTGGTTTTTTGTTTCCTTAGGACAAAGCTTTTTCCAGTAAATGGGTGGGATTCCTGATCTCTTCCCTTTAAGGGAATTAGACTGTATGAATTTCTAATGCAATACCTCCAATGCTTTGATATAAAGCCAAGGAACTTCCTCACCACTGAGAGAGGGAAAAACAATGAGAAATCTTTTCTGCTTCTTGCTCCGAAACCAGACCCTTAAAAAATGTTGTCTGAGGTAGAGAACTTAAAATATTTACTCCCAGAACAGAGCCACATTGTGGAAAATGTGTGATTTATTGCATGCAATTTTGGCAGCTGCTGAAATCAAAATAAGCTGAATCATTTTACTGGTATGAGTGCAGTCTTATAAACTTTCACTCACATCCTGACCTGATTTGTGGACTTTGAGAGAAGGGAATCTGGGACAAGGAGTGTTGATCCAAATCTTAAACCTTTGCTGATAGCAGAAGTTTCCTGGTTCCACTGCTGTGTGGAATGCATTAAACTGACCCCCTCATGACTCGTGCCTTTTCTCAATGTCTAATGTGTCCAGAGTGTCTGTTGAGTGAGGCATTTGGGCCTGTTTCTGATAAGTGATACATCTGACACCGATCTGCTCACTAGCCCAGAGCAGCTCATTGTTTAAATCCTTGCTGCACCTGATCTAAGCTGTTCCCCAGAGCTGAACTCCTTTCACAAAACTTTGATTTTTTTCCCCATCCTTTCTACATTCTTGGGCTTCAGGCTTCCCCTTTCTATAAATGTTATCACATATGCAGCCACATATTCTAGTAACTCTTGCCACACGCCAATCATTCATTACAGAAAAGTGGTAACAGGAAGTTGAACAGAAACAGTCATGTGGAATAAAGATATCTGAAGTGCTGCCCCCCAAAAAGTGAAGGTATATTCCATCCAAGAAAATCTTAAAAACAAACACCTGAAAGGCTTAAGAATTAGTTTTACTATATTTTCTCTTGAAAGGCAAAATACATTTTTTATGGTTTGACATATGCTTGAAATCACAGTGCGATGAAAGAGAACAATAAAACATTTGTCTTTGCTACAAACAACTAATAACTTTTCCATTGACTGCTCCCATAGCAGAGTTATGCAAAAAAAACAGAAGGGTTCCAAAAATATTTGGCAAGATATGAACAAATGTTTTCTTTTGAAATGATTTTTGGATATCCTGCAATGTCTCTGCCCGGACCTCATTTGCAAAAATCAGGCTGGGAAATGGGTTTTGGACACCAGGGAAATCTGGTATGCCTCAGCTGCTCTCACAGCTAATTAGGCTGTGAACTAATTGAGTGGCTAACTTTAGTGAAGGGACAGCCTAGTTCCATCTATCCGCTCTCTTCAAAGTATGGATGGGAGCCTGGCCTGCCGATGAAGTCCGAGTTTATACCACAATTTTGCAGCAAGAACTTTTATCTAAGAGGCCTGCATGTAGACCCGAGCTGAGTGTTGGCATCTTAATCATTTAGAATTAGTCTGTTAAATGTTTATCATAATAAAACAAATAAAGAGGTCTTTGCTGTAATATCAATAAAGCTAACCCTGCCTTCTTTGTGGCATATGAAATCAAGGTTTGTCAAAGAAGAGGCCTTTTTTTTTCAGTCAACACTCTGTTAGGTTATGATTGAAAAAGAGTCCCACTAGCTGCTGACACCCCAAACACCCCATCATCTCTTTATGCTGCTTAGAAAATCTCAACTGCAATAATGTATATGTGCTGAGGTTAAATGGATAAATGGAGCTGCTCTGTCCTTTGACTTATGTGCTTATGAAGAAACATGGATAAAGACAAAGACTGGAAGCAATAGATTTGGTTTCTGACTTGTAGGCCACACGGAAATAACCAAGAGAAAACACAACGATGCACAACGGGCCCTCTGAGATATTTTAGAATATCATTAAAGATGTATTGTATGATTAATCTTCTCTTAAATTTCATGTTAGACAGGTGCTGCATTCAGTGTTTTTGTGTACTTAGCAGGTGAAGCAAGCTTCTGGCTTGACGTCAGAGTCAACATATGGAAGAAATTTGAACACAAGTGCTCAGGATCGTCCTCATCAGGTATAGACAACTTTACTGCAGTTAGTTATGCAACCCAAAAACATTTAAAAAGTCAAAGAAAACCATTAGTACTCGTTGCATTTTTTCCTAGGATAATTTGTCAAAATGTTCACTTCTGAAGGTCAGACACTAATGGATTAAGTGCCTGCAGGTTTATCTGTGCTTCTCCCACGCTTACATCTTGTTACATCACACCAAAATGTAGGAATCTTTTCCATTACCTCATTTGCATCAAATTAAATCTCTGAACTCCTTTCCTAAGGGAGGAAATCTGAATATGAAATACTGATAAAGCCTGTTCTGAATGATATCTGATTCATTTCTTGATGTGTACCATGACATCTGCTTGATATGCTGGCACCTTTCTACCACCTCCTCATTCTCATAATGTTGAGCTTCTCATAAGTCTTTCACTGGAAAGAACTGAGTTGTTTTTTTTGACAAAGTCAAAGGCTGAAATGTTTCTGATGGATTCAGTGAGGGTACGATGATGGGCTCACAGAGGATTCTTCCTGTACCTATCAGGATAC
>NW_015150491.1:1216739-1250620 GCF_000732505.1 Cyprinodon variegatus
TATATATATATATATATATATATATATATATATATATATATATATATATATAAACACAAAATACAAATAGTTATTAAATTTGAAAACAGGGTTAATATTTCTAAGGAATGTTGCAAAGGAATTATGTGAAACACTATAAAAAACATTTGTTTTTTGAGTAATGACAGAACAAGTACTTTCTCTGCAGTCTTATTACATTGGCTGTATATTTAACAGCCTACTCATGTGCCAAAAAGCACAATGGGCAGCCTTATTTTCCCACTGCCTCTTGACAGTGTGGGGGCAAATGCACAGCGGTCTGAGATGGCATTACACACCATCTTAGGCATTTCCTGTGACATGTCCTGCTTCCTTCACAACTTTATGTGCTAATCTCTATTAATCCTGCCAGACATGGCAGTTTTCTGCCTTCCTCCAGCACAACAAAGGCCTATGTTCTAATATACTCTCTTTCCTGAGCAAAAGGTAACTTTTAGTACTTCACAGGTGAGATTGAAGAATCATTAGCATTATAAGGATGCTAAGAATTTTAAACTAACCTCAAACTGATTTGCAAATAATTACTGAAGAAATAAGGACAGTAACAAATAAAGGAAATAGTATGAACAAATATACTTTGATTTAAACCTTTATTACTGTTTTTTTCTGCAAGAGTTGACACAAGAGTAAATAACTTATATCGTAAACTTGGGTCAGAAATCTTTACTTGTACAAAGAGACTCATATGTCTATACTATATATGACGTTTTAATTAGTTTTCCCTTAGTTTTCTAATGATTACAGCCCTTCTGGAGGACATATAAATACTGAACCTATTTATAGCATCTCATCTGTCACATTGCTCTTTGACACAGTAAACAGCAGACATAATTTGTCTCATACAGCACGACATAGATTAACAACATTCCCATAGAATGTCATAGAAAAGATCTTACTTAAACATTCTCAAAGCGCATAGCTACACAACTCCGTGGAAATTACCACACAACTTATACTAAATCAGCCTTTTTTCAGACTTGAATGCTTCCTTTTTGATAAACGTGAACTTGGCATAACTTTTATAATTCAATTCAATTCAGTTTATTTATATTGTGCCAATTCACAACACATGTCATCTCAAGACACTTTACAGTTCACCAGATCTCTCCCATGGTAACCTGGTTAGGTTTATGGTTAGCTGAAATGTATCTGTTGCTATAGATTTAGGCTACTGAAGGAGGCATGGATATTCTTCACTCTGCTATTTTCTCATGTTATAATCCACATATGTATTATTTGCAGATATTCCATCCTTTAACTCTTAGTAGCTCATCTGCTTTTCTTCCTATGGAAAATAGTCATATATACATGAGGATAATCTGTACTAAAATCCTATTTATGAAAGGTAATTCCACTGGATCTGGTTTGTAGTCTCTCTTTTATTTGTGGACCCACTGGCAGAAAAAAAAGTCAGGCAGCAGGAGAGGGAACTCTAAATAAGCTAGCTAACTATAAATAAAAAAATCTAAATTATGTATCAAAAAATAAAATAAAAAATAAGCTCAATCAACTGGTCCCATGTAGCCCATGAAATGTTCTTGTTTTCAGTGAGCCAATTTATTTGGAAATCAGTTAAGAGTTCACCGGATTCAGAGTGTCTAAAGTCACAAAGTAGGGTTGGCACACCTCTAACATAATGACACGGGGTCTATTGATGTCTATGGTTTAGCAGTTTTCATTCTACTTTAGGATCTTCTTTAGATTCACCTACCTCCAGTCTGACCCAGCAGTGGTAGCAGTGATGTAGCCTGGTAATGATGTACAGTTCAAAACAAAGAGTGCAGCCTCTAAGCCTATGGGACCTGTCCAATAGTAATCAAAACTTCCCCTAACAAAGATAAACAATAGATTACTGGAATAACATTCTTGTAAACACATCAGAGTAAAGGTACAAAGCTGTCACTATGTAGCCGTGGTACCATTTCCATCAAAGTGATGGAACAGCTGTCTGACCTAAAGTGCAGAGTAAGATTTGCAGACTCTTTATATTTGATTGTTACTCCAAAGGAGCAAAACAAAGAACTTGCCCAAGAAAGGAATCAACAGCTGCTGCTGCTGCATTAGCATCACTTATATTTTCACTCTTCCTTTATTAGTTTTCATTCCTCTCTTTGTTGGCACCATTATGTAATTTAATTGATTCATTTAATCTGCAGAAGGGGCATGGAGTGTAGCAGCTTCCCCTCCACATCAACACGAGTCAGCTGATGTTGCTCCGACATCTATTTCTACACGTATCTACATCTATCCTGTGGGACTCCTCCTTCTGTCTAAGAGTTCCTGCTCAGACTGCTAGCCCCACAACCCTATCCCGGATAAGCGGAAGAACATGAGTACAAGTATGAGTAGTTGGGTTGTGACTTCGGCTATGTAAACCATTTTTGATTGCAAAAGCAGAGGCAAGAGTTTGCCCCACAAAGAGAAAAAGTAAGAAAGGCAAACTTTTTCAACCTACAACTGTAAAGCTTAAAATCTTTCTTAAACTTTTCACCAAATTATGCAATTAACATATAGTGGAGGTATAGTAAAATAGTCCCACAAGCCATCACAATAGTAGGCAACCCTGTGGGTAACATAATAGGCAACCCTGTCTGGAACTAATGTGTGCAGTAATCAGACAATGGCAAATGCGGGAAATCTCTATCTAGAGGGCAGGAAGTCATTTTGTGAGTCCCACAGTCTAAGTCATTTGAGATAAATGGCTGTTTACACATTGTATCATTTCCTTCTTTTGCTTAGTGTTATATAATACTTGTGCACTTTTAAAACTTGTAAACTGAACATTTGACCAGAAGCCATCTAAAACTACAACAAAAAATAAACCATAAAAGTTAGATTGTTATGAATGAACTAAAGAAAAGTAAAACAAAATTTTACAATATGCTTACTGAATGCATTTCTTCTCACCACCCAGAAAGTTTATTACGCTCACTATGTCAGAAAGTTGTCTGCAGTATATGCAACATCACTGAAACTGGTCAGGCATGTGTCTACAAGTATGGGGAAAAACAGTTATTATCCAACATTTTTTTTCTGAAAACAAGATACTGACACATTGGGAGGAGAGTAATGCTGACAGACGCTTTACTGTTGTGTTTCCTAAGAACATCTACCTGGGGGGATAATCCTTTATAACATAGGATTTGAATAGTTTCGGTTGGCAGTGAAGTCATCTCTCTGTGAGAAAGGTGACACTTTATTGAACGCATGGACTTCAATGTGAAGTAAATTCACCATGGCCTAATTATTCAGAGAGTGAGCTCATCAACAGTGAAAGCATTCATCACTGGATGACACATGAGAACTTTAAATTAGGAACTAAGGCAAAGATTAGGTTTATTAAAAAGAAACAATTTACAAAAGGGTCATGAAACATCACATAAAGTGTCCTTTATTTTATATTCATAGAAATGTCCTGATAGACCCAATATCCTACACATTTAGCAGAAAAATATCCACACGATCTGATGCTGCCAGCCCCGTTCCATAGTTTAGGTTCTGTTCTCAGACTGTCAATCTCCTTACATTTACCTCTAAATATACTGGTCATATTTTATTGCTAAACACTTCAGGTTTGGTTTTATCAGAGCAAAAGACATGTCCACAGAATTTAGGGCCCTTGTTCCTAAGTAGATTTAAAAAAGTGCAATCTGGCTTTTTTTTTTGCTTCTTTTGGAGAAATGGATGCTTCTTCTCTGAGAGAGGCTTCAGCTCCTTTCCAAAGAAATCTAATTACGGTATACTGGAGATGACACACCCTTTGAGTTTCACGCAGGATCATCACAAGGTCTTTTGGCTTTGATACTCTCAGTTAACACAAAAAAGACTCTCGGACTTAGAAGCTAAATCTGGGGAGATCCTCATTTTCCTTCCTGACATCTTTTTTTTTTATTCTTTTTTCATGTTTCCATGACTGTGGACACACAATGACCCTTGTAATTGGGGTTTTGTCTTAAATTACATTCACAGGTGTGCCTCTTTTAAGCAGAAATTATATCAAAATTAGAAAGAAAAAAAAAAGATATTCTTGAATTATATTTTTTCCATCATTTAGATACTTAGTCAGTGACTGAGAATCTTCATCAGCATTAGATACTTAGCAAAAATACAATGTTTCGAAGTAAGTTTTTTTGATTTATATATGTTGAAATTAGAGCACAGTAATAAATTTGTATTAATGGTATTGTGAAAAATTTTATCGAATTTTTTAAAAGACCTCTTTTGAAAAAAAAGCATGTGCGAGTGCATTCCCCTTTCTCCTCTGGCATGCTCTGTTTAAAAGTTGCTGTGCTCATCGCTCATACAAGCTTATTGTGTCCGAACGTCCACCCTAACCCCTATATCCCTCAATCACTATATAGAGCGGGGACTATTTAGTGAACTCAGTCAACGTACCATTCCAACAGACGATCACTTCCACGGTGGTCCACTGCACGGTGCCAGCGCCATCTTTGTTATTAGTTGCCGCTGTTGGGTAGCGGCAGCAAATGATAACAGCGGGCTGCTGTGACAGCAAATCCAACAATGGTTTGCAAGGAGAGCTCTCCGCTCAAAGCATTCTGGGATATATCTGCCTCTTCTGAGGCCTTTGTTTTCTTCTCATACACTTCGCAAACACTTTTTCTCTGATGACCCTCTGTTGTTTTCAAGGAACCGTGGTGACAAAGGTAAGCTTTATTGACTGGCTGAAACTGTAGCTCACCACAGATATACGACTGAAAGTGCAAATGTGCAGAAAAAGCTAGCTAACAGGACAAGCACGTAGGACGCCTTACGTAAACATATCACCAGAATGATTGACAATTAGGAAGACCACTTATTGAGATGATCCCCCCCGGAAATAAGAGATCCTCCTCAATACATTTAACATGTTTCAAGAGAAAAAAATATAAAATAGTGTTCATGCAACGTTCCTATGTGGGAAACAACAGTATCAAAGATTATCCTAATCTCAGCAGATGTTTGCTAAAAAGGCTTTCCTCAGTTGAAACTTCACCCTGAGCAATTCAAAAAGGTGCAATAAAGTATATCCAAGACTAGGCTAGACTAGACTTGTAGTTTTGACATAGACTGTTATGAGCTTCAAGACACTGTCAAGAGTCTGAGAAGAACATTGACTACCAAAGAAAGGTTTAATGACTGACAATCACTGTCAGTCTAGAGCTAATTTGAAGATAATCCCTCAAAGGACAAGGATGATCACGCAAAAGGTTAGGAATAAGCCCAAAACATACACAAATGGAGGGTGTAGAGCATCTGAAGGAAATTGGGTCCGATAACATGACAAGGAACATATTATCTTGCTATGAACTGAAAACTACTCCTCAACACCCCACCCTATGCCTTATATAAAGGCCACTTATGACTTTGGCATCAACATAATCATGTTTTAGGAAAGAGAAATTATGATAACTATTTTAAGAACAACTGTCCTGCATTCAAATGCAGAGGTGGGAAGTTTATGTTTTGAGACTTTCTTTCTCCAGCAGTTGTTGAATCTTGGAAAAGTCATTCAATATTTTCAGTTTTGGATTTTATGACTTAACATTTAACAAATAAAATATCTTTTATTATCAATTATGTTTATTTTCAGAGCACCTGATTGAAAATATTTACTTAATAATGTAATTTATTTGCTAAATTTAACATACCCACTGATTGTGATTAGCATTAGAAATTGTCTACCTGAAAATTTTAAATGAAATGATGAACCTTTGGAAAAACTGCCAACTGGTTTACAGCTGTGAAGGATTTTGTCACCTATTCTTTACATTAATGAAGTATTTCCTGTCTACAGAGGTTACAGGAAGAGGTATACACTTTCCAGAGAAAAAAAAAACTAAGTAATTCATTCCACTTCTTGTCTACAGTGAGCAGAAACCATTTTCTTGTAGAGTATTTAATGAATTACCCCAGGGCAGAAGCAAAAACACGAGTCCTGCGTTATCTGAACCTTAAAACAGGTGTGCGGGGCAGGTAGAGCCCAGGATAACAGAGATAAAAGCTGACAGATGAACGATGATAAAAGATAATGGGTGGATTTATGGTGGAACAGGTTGTAGGGTGATCTGTGGGGCGGTGACAGCCTATCTTCAGGAAAGGATGAATGTTAAGTGCTGTGGGATGAATGGAAAGAATGAGGAGTTCAGTTTTAATGAGGAAAATTGGTGGGACATGATAAACTGTCACTCTTACCCTTCGTGAAAATTATCTTATATAACCAAGGCGTCACTTTTTTAAGAGTACTGTCTCACTGGTGTTGAGCTAATGTTCCAGTTTTTTGTTTTTTTTTTTATCCTAGACAGACTTCAGGCTGAATACCAAACAGCAGCAGATGGTGAAGGAACAGCACAGTTTGTTTTGGCACCTGCTAAAGACTTCCACACTGAATAACTTTGGTCTTCTCAAATACATAACACCTGCATTATATAATGGAAATGTGTGCTTCTCTGATAAAATCTCAATGTAAGGAGAATGCAGCCTCGTGGCAGATGAAAAAAAAGGGAACAAATCAAACACACACCCTGAAATTAAAATTAGATTTGATAACGTCTTGATATACGGTACTGTTTGAGGTTACAATTTCAAATTAAGACTGTCTTATTGCCCTGCTTGTTTAAACTATATGTCTTTTAAAAAACATGTTTAAGTAAGCTTAGTGAGACCAGAAGGAAAAAGAGCCTTCTTTGTTCAGACATGAGATGTCTAGATGTCTGTAGTATCAAGTTACAGACTTATGTTTGTTCCCACAGGGTGCTGGAGATTCCCAACCTTAACATTTGTGCTCATAAGTGAACATACCCTGGTAAAATTTCTCATTTTTATTTAATCAATCAATTTATATCAAACAGAAACATTTACTTGTTTTACAACATAATGGCAACAACACAAATAATGAAAAGTCTATACAGTATGTACTCTGCCTTACCCCCTCTTACTTACAGTGACAGCTTCAAGACTTTTGTGGTAACTGTGGATAAGGCGTTTTATTGTTTTAGATTGTAATCCTCTCCATACGTTTACAAAATAAAGCTCCAGTTTCCTTAATTCTTGTGATGTCTTATATGAACTGCAGATTTGACTGCTCACCTAAGTGGCTCAAGGATATTGAGGTCAGAAGACAGAAATAGCCGCCCCAGAACCACTTTTTCGTGCTGCTGTCATGAGACTGGTCCACTTGGCCTTGTGTTTTGCATCACCCATGGTTATACAGGACTTTTGACTTAGAGTTTTTGGCACTGATTCCTTATGAAAGTCGTTACCACTAAGAATCACAAACAACAGTTTCAGAGAATATGTTATTTTCTGAAATGTGTTTGAGAACAAATGGAAAGCTAAAAACAAAGCAAATGTTTATCTCAGAATCTCGGATTATACCTGTATTAATGCAACCATCAAACAGTGAAGGTAATTCTTTGCACTTTTACTAAGTGAAGTTAGCAATTCGCTTGAATCTTATATTAGAATCTTAACTTTTATTAACTATATACCATCATATTTAATGTTACAGTATAGCGCTTTACTCTTAAATTGTTTATTTTGTCTTTATTGTGTTTTAAAATACAAGCCTTTATGGGAGGACCGTGAGCATCTTCGTGACCCCAGGCAGCAACTTTGTTTGCTTATACTTTGGCTCTGATGAATAGTCCAAGTACATGCACAATGTCAAGATGAATGTGTATGTCTGTAAACTTAAAAAAAAGGTTTAGTCAAAACACTTAGCCCCAATGGATTTTTATGCACTGAAATTCATTGCTTCATTACTGCTTCAATAGCCCCCCACGTTATGAGTGCCATCATTTGGCGGAGCGATCACCTGTAGTTGGTTTGATGATTTCTTGAACACATTGGAGACTCACAGAGGGTCATTAAAAGTGCTGTTGTGTATTTAACTGTGTTCCAATCCAATTTAAGATTGAATTACCTTAATATCTGATAATGAAAAAAAATTCCAGAAACGACCAACCCAACTCTTATGCGCGCTCATTAAGCGACACTTGGCAATTTGTATTCTTCCACTCTTCTTCAATGGCCTTTTCCTTTGGCATACAAACTGGTGGCTTTAGTGTCCCTTTTTTCTAAAGGTATTAGGGCTAGATCTCAAGAATTGGACTGTGAAGTGTACTATTAAAAGTAGAAATTAGCAGACATTCACGAGTACTTCCTGAAATGGGATATGGTAGATATTTTCATCTCTGTTGGTTGGAAACAAACTAAAGTGTTAGCCCATTTTGTCTTGAGTTGCACCTGTCCAGCAGCCATCTCCAATATCTGTAGGTGGATATTTTTACTGGATGGCTTTCCGACGGAAGGCTCCACAGGATGCACTTGGTCCCACGATGTATCAAGTTTCTGTCAACTGAAAAATAAATCTCATATCACTCCACAACCAGCAATATTTATGTTAAGGCCTTTGTGTTTTTGTTCCTGTTTGAAATGTGTGTATTTGTAGTGTCCTTTCTTTCAAACAGTGATTTTTTTTTTTATTATATTTGTTTGTTTCTGTATGCAATGATCATGTAGGTGCCTGTTTCACTCCGCCTGGGCCTTTATCTCTGTTCTGCATGATGGATTTCCAGAAGGCATGTGGAGTTCAACATACTGGAAAAGAAAGAACCCGACTATGTTTTCACTGCAGGTGTTTAACCTTTTAGGGTATTAATATGTGAAAAATTACGTGCAGAACCAATACTAAAACCCTCAATTTGTTATTTTTTATACAGGAATAAATCAAAATTCCACACCTT
This sequence comes from Cyprinodon variegatus, assembly GCF_000732505.1. NCBI lineage: Eukaryota > Metazoa > Chordata > Actinopteri > Cyprinodontiformes > Cyprinodontidae > Cyprinodon > Cyprinodon variegatus. The sequence continues at coordinate 1,225,526 of NW_015150491.1, forward strand.
TTACTTTATGTATGTTTAAAGAATCTAGTATTATCTTCTAATTTTGGTTGTAATTGTTTTATTTACTATAGCATTTCCTGGAAAACCAGTTGTGGTAGATAGCGGTGTTTTCAAATCTCTGCACTGCACTAGAGCTGGAGATGGAGGTCTTTGTCTTTGGAGGTCACGATCTTTCACCTGCTGCTGGCAGACATCCATGCTTCGAGGTCACATGCATGAGATGAGGCGTGAAAAAGTTGACAGGAGGGACGAAGCAATGGAGGATTGGTAAGCAGACCAGAAATGTTAACACTAAAGAAATATATATATATTTTGTGATAACGTATCTTACAGGGCTGTTTAGACTTAAAGATGTCTGTTTCCCTTGGACTCAAGCTGCTGAAATCCAAAGATAAAAATAAAAGCAAGGCGAGCAAAATGGACATAGAGGCTCCAGCTTCTATCATCACCTACATTTGTCCCAGTCAGGCAAGCAAGGCTTCAGCTGCACAGCTGAGTGAGCTTTCCTTCTTGTCATACAGGAAAAAGGAAGCAAGCTGTGCTAACAAGCTGATTTAAAATTAACTTTTTTGGTTCATCTTCCTTTTCATAAAAGCTGCTTAAACGAGGATGAATCCCTTGTGACAAGCTAAGCTACAAAGGCCATATTCAGGTTATTTTGCAAACCAACTCACAGGAATCCAAAATGAACTGATCCGGTCTTGTGCTGATTTGACAAATCAGAGTCAAATTAATTGTGTAATGTTAAGGTTAAAATAGAATTTTCTTCTACTTATGTCAGGGAAAAGACAAAATGATATTAGCACATAAAATTTGGAGGAAAATAATTTTATTTTTTAAGTTTTATTCTTCTATTTTTTTCATATATTTTTGATTCTGAATAACTCTCTATGGTCAAAAGGATAGGTTTGGATGGAGATATCCCTTAAAATTAATACATGCAGTTTCGTGCATGCAGGACAAAGCTTATAGAGAAGAGTAAACTGAATATGCATTTTGATGGTGGGAGAATTAGCAGTACCTGGAGAAAACCCACCCCTCAATGGAAGAACACTCAAACCTGCCATAGAAAAACCCTGGAATGAATGAAACACACAACACCTTGCAGCTGGAATTTTTTTTTTTTTTACTTTTTAAACTAATTTTTAATTTGAAATTAAATATTCTGAGTAGAAATTGGTAAAAAAAAAGAAAGACAATATATTTGTATTGTCTAATTAGACTTATTCTACATATCAAAAAACCTAATATTGTCCTGTACATGTTTTACCAATTTGATTATAGCTAGCACCAGGTTACACTAACTGCTTAGTTGATAACCACTGTTTACATCTCTTTAAACATTAATACAATAAATATTTTTTAAATAACCATTTTTGTTATTTAGTTATACAGCATATTTCTATCTATATTCCTATCCTACTGTTTCAGCATCTCACCAATTTCTTAAATTATCCTGTTTAGGAGAATTGGTGAATAAAAATAGCGGTTTGTGATGAAAGATTAGGCTCCTTGAGTCTCTCCTCTCATGTAACAAACAGGAACACAAAATTCAATTCATAAGAACTTCACAAATTTCCCTCACAACTGCAGAAATCCATATATCAAACTGAATTATATGGGTCAGGTTGTGTAGAGGTTTTCAGAGGACCCAAGTGCAGAGAGAGAAGCTGGGGGGTTCCTACAGATTTTATGAAAAAACGAAAAATACTAAAGTCCAGAACTGATCAACAAGGAAAACTCCAGAACCAAAAAAGCTAGGAGACACGACAGAGGAATAAACCAAAAGAATGGCGAGGATCCAACAGAAAGTAATAAACAGAAGGTGTATAAATGGGAGACAGAAACAATGGGAAGACTAATTAGCTGATCGGGAGCAGGTGTAGACAGAAGTAACTAGAAGGAGCTAAGGGAAAGGAGACTGGCACAAGGGGGCAACAGAGCGTAACTTCAAAAAATAAAACACTGCTTAAATATAACACAAAATAGAAAAGAAACCAATGATCAAGAAAACACAAAATAACATAAATCAAAGTACAACTGAGAACTTAAAAAGAAACTTCACAGAAGTCCAACAATCATGACAGTATGATCCAATTATTGAAACAAACATACACAGGAGCCCAGTAATATCTTAAAACCACATGACTGTTGTAAAATAGGCTTCTAGATTAAAATGCATTATTTTTGCAATCCTAGATACTTGTAAATCATGTAAATTCAAAACAAGAGGGTGTTAGACAAAAAATGGCTAGTGAGCAATGGAAAAAGAAGTTTCAGCAGCATAGGGACAATAATCACTGGAGCTTTGTCTCTACTTGTCGTGAGCAAAGATGCAAAAAATGCTACTGGCCTCAGCTGTCATGCAAAGTGTGGCCTTTCACATGCAAAGCTGGGTGGAAGCTACACACTGTCCAATTGATATAAATGTATGAAGTAAACATATAAAATAAACATATAAATTGAATATAAATTGTGCAATTGGTGTGTTCAGTGTCCATTTTAGTGTATGTGAGTTTGTTCTAATTATATTGTATATGTTTTTTTAAGTGACATCCTGTTGCCCCGATGGATGAGCTTGTTCAGCTTAGATTGCTGTTTCCTGTTATATTTTCCAGATTGTCTCACACTGTGTTGTGTGTGTTGGAATACATGCATGCCAGAACACAAAAGCCTGATGCAGATCCCCATGTATTTCCTGGTGTTGTGCATGTGTGCATGCACATTCAGAGCTAATCGTGCATCCTCATGTCCAGCCAGCTCCTCGCTGGCCTAGATGGGAGCTGAGGTTGAACATGCTGAAACCTGCTTTGTGCTGAAATTAGATATTTTTGGACAGCTGTGTTGCTACGACACAGGCTACCAAAGAACTTGCATTAAAAGAAGACTCTGTGTTTTTGTTTTCTCCTGAAGTCTGGGTTTTTTGATTTGTCTGCTTAGCAGAATATTTTTCCTTTTACTTAACCATTGAATTTTGAATTAGATCTTACTCAGAAATCTAAAAATTGTGAGTTTATACATGTAAGTTATACAAGATAGTGTTTTTATTTGAAAAAAATCTTAAAGGAAAAATTGAAAATGGTGATTTCATTGACAAGTTTTATATTTAAAAGTGACCAAATGTTGCCTAAATTCATGCACATACCCCATAACCCCCCTCATAAAAATAAAAGGAAACTGTATTTTTTGTTGAGCTATTATAAAATAACATCCAAATGTTTTTGTCATACCTTCCTGCATAAGAGATGTGCTGCCCCAAAACTGTATTTTACTATTTTTATTACTCAACAACAGAAAATACTTGACATTTTAAATTGTTTTTAGCATTTTATGTGTACTGAAAGCTGAACCAGCATTAATAAAACTATACCTTGAAATGTAAAGACTTTATCCTGAGATTTCCAAATAGGTGGCAATATTTCCAAACACAACAACATTCGCACTTAAGTTGTAGTCTGCTTAACCTTCCTGTTATCTCATGTGGTCTTGCTGTCTCTTCATTTTTCAGTGCCTGAATTGACCTTAGGTGTCTTGGTTGGTTATTGCTACTTCTGCTTTGCTTTATTGATTGAAGACACTAACTTTGATTCTTGCTCCATTTGTAGAAATGCGTTTAGAAATGAGTTAAAGTTTGCCACAGCTTTAAAAAGAAACAGAACAAAGTTTGAAGCATAAGGCAACATGTTTAATTCATTGGGTCCAATAAGAAGGGAGAATTCAGTGGTTGTTCTCTTGTTGAGTTTGGGATGGTGTGATGTTTAAAAAGTCGGAAACCCCACACACAAGCCCTTTTTTTTACTTTAAGCTTTCACACAGCAGCATATATATATTGTTTTTTTTTTTTGTTGTTGTTTTTTTGGACAATATTGAAATAGATTAGTTCCAAATGTAGCGCTCACATTTGGTTATTTTTTTATATTTCATTTAGTCAAATACTTAATATTGTTTGTGCTTCCTTTTCTGGTGTTGTTGATAGTACCTGCAACTGGGAGAAGGCAAAGGACTGTGGCTGGCACACTCCTCCTTGACTGATTGATAGATTGGGTGGTACCATCTGGAGTTCCATTCTTTTTTGCTTTTAACTATCCTTAAAAATGAACAGTCATTTACTATGAAAATAAAAATACACTAAAACCTATATTAATCTACAAATAAACTATATACCTCAATCCTTACTCCTAATAGTGTTCACTTAGTCCCTTTTAAGCCTGCAAGCTGTTTTCTGCACCAGGTGTGATATGCAGACACATAAATTGTTGTGCATCATCTGCTGGTAGAACTGCAGAGCAATCAGAAGTGTTTCAAAAATCTTCAAAGTTTTTAACTTTAAATACCAGTCTATCATTTTTAAACTTTCTGTCCAACTCTGATCTGATTTTTTTCCATGTTATACTGACTGCTTGTGCTACAAATAGAGCAGATCATGATCTGTGCAGATTTTTTTTTTATTTCTGTCTCCTAGCCCCATGAATGGAAACATTGTCCCACATTTGTCTGGGACAGATTACTAAAAAAGAATAAGAAATTTTAGAAACTAGAAAAAAAAAATAGCAAGCGCTGATACAAAGTGATGACGATCTTACACAGCATACTCTTAAAACAAAACACAGAGGAATTTGATAGGAAAATTTGTAGAAACTATGTTTAAACTAAATGAAAACACAACAATAAAGGCTGTGGGATGGTTTATGGGTACTGGATGAGACAGTGAGAGGTGATTTTTAGAGAGCAATCTGTGATACTTTTAAAGTGTTTTTGTTTTTTTATTTGGCTAGAGTCCCTCGGTTTTCAGAGGCTCAAAAAGGATCACTACTTTACCGACTTTATCTTGGGTAAAGCGTCCCTGTACCATGGACAGATTGTATTTTTACTATTTTCCTCCAAAACGGATGGGGTTTAATTTGGAACAGTGTCTCTATTTCTGTCATACCCATGACATTGCCGCTGAATTGCTGCGTAGTCTGACTAAAAGAGACCTGGGGTCTATCTCAGTCGGAGCTACCACTTGCAGAAAACCTTGTCCGGTGTGTTCGCACTCTTTGAAAAATAGAAACAGGCAGACTACCGGAGGATGGAAAGTGACATTTATATGCATCCACGTTGAGTTTTGACCAAGAACTTCATGAAAAAGAGTAAACTCACATAAACTATTTTTGTCTCAAAAAAGTTTTTCTCCCTGCAGCTTGAGTCACAGCAGGGATTGCCTAGTTGCAGTGTTCACTGCAAGTTATTTTCTGCAGTTTTCCGGCTGCACCACAGCTGCACAGCAGCTGCAAGGCGTTGACTGTTAGCCTTAGAAGAAAGAACAGGATTGCTATCATTACTATAAAACTCAAATCACACTGACGGAGCTGGGTTGTGTGGACCGCAAGGCACCATAATCTTTAAAATCAATTAAAATCTACTCAATACCCATAGATTTGGTCAATGATGTCATGCATTCACAGGAACGATTTCACCTGAAGGAAGTTCGGTTTGGGGCTGCACAGCGAAGCAATGGGTAGTAATGCCTTGTAGCAAGAAGGTTTTGGGTTGGATTCCCGTTCCTGGTCTTTCCTGCGTGTAGCTTGCATGTTCTCCCTGTGCAAGCATGGTTTCTCTCCAGCTACTCCGGATTCCTCCCACAGTCCAAAAACTTGACTGTCTTTAGGTGTGAGTGTGTTTGTGAATGGTTGCTTCTCCTGTTTGTCTCTGTGTTGCACTGCGATTGACCTGCGAACTGTCCAGGGTGTACCCCGACTCTCGGCCAACGACAGCTAGAGATAGGACCGGCACCCCACGCGACCCCAGCAGGGATAAGAGTGACGGAAAATGGATGGATGCAAGTTCGGCTTAACACAAGATGCTGCAGCGGCCTTGTGTTAAGCATCAATTAATACACAAGGCAAAAGGGAAAGTCAGGCACCAGATAGGAAATATTTATAATAAATTTCAGAATAACAAGTGTCAACTAAATGGCCAAACAGAAACACAAGAAACACCATAGCTGCCCAGACTGGTCGTAGAAATCAGTGTAGTGTTCAGTGTACTTTTTGAAGCACGCCCATACCTTAGCTTTATTTATGCATCCATCAAATTGGCTGCAAGATTTTAATGCTTTGAAAGCTTAAACTTCCGCTGTAGTGAACACAAGTTTTCTATCAACTTCTACATGCTAATTAGCATCAAATAATATTCCTTACTCTGTTAATAATAATAACTGAATTTTATTTATCTCACACTGGAGAAATTTACCTCTGCGTTTAACCGATCCCCTTAGGGAGCAGTGGGCTGCCACTGTGGGACGATCGGGGAGCGGTGTGTGGGTTAAGGGTCTTGCTCAGGGACCCAGAGTGGATGCTGTGTGGATCAACCCAGGTACTTACAACCTTCTCAGAGCACATGTGTACTGCTCTAACCACTAGGCCAACACACTTGATCTTAACTTTCTCTTTCATTTCTGAATCTGTGCTAGGTGTTGCAGACTTTCATTACTCCATTCACTCATTGCTTATTGTGGGTATTTGCAATATTGCACCCCAGGCTAATGGTCCAGTTATGGGAAATCTTCCCAATGTTTACAAACAAATGGATTAAAAAAATTGTGAAGTATAGAAATCATTTAAAAAAAATTTTATTTTAAAAATTTGTAAATTCATTTTACCTATCTTAATACATTTAAAGTTATAATGCTTTCTTTAAAAATGGCAAATAACCCATAACCCATTGCTGATTATGATGATAACATGATTAGCTATAAGTCGTGTTTGGTTTTGAATCACTGTGCTTTAGATTACAAAAAAATCAAGGATAATAATAAGTTAAGTTAATGATATTTTCACAGCTTAAGAGTCAAAATAAAATCCAAAGACAAGACCAGTATATATGTGGTTGAGACCAAGACCATGATCAAGATCATAAATACAACAACAACACTGTTTTTTTCCTGTGCATCTTCAGCAAGTTTTTTCCTCTAATCTATGTGTGGGGCTAAAGTAAGTATATGTATGGTTTAGAACCTCCCAGATGATCTGCTGGAAGACTTTAATCACTAAAACCACAGTTAATTGGAGCTGTCAGAGGAAGAGTGAAGCTTACAGTTTAACTGGCACACCCATGTGGAGCCTAGTGCATCTACTCTTGATGGTAAATTAATCATTTGATGGTTTATTTGTGCTCATATTATATGAGTCCCAAGGTATTCTGTGCATCTCATGACACTGCTGGTTTTATAAATTTGTTCAGCTGAGACACATTCCAGGATTTTTATCTATAGGCTGTATTTTAAGTAGGCCTTTACTTAAGCGATAGGCTCTAACAACATGCTACGGCTAATTACATGGTTTGTTGCATTTAGAAAGAAGGTCTAGCCAACCGTCTAGTCTTTTGTTTAATGTATAAATAGTAACCTTGTAAACTACTGTTGCTCAGAGTTGCTCTACCTGTCTGACTGAAATGAGCCTGAAATTAGAGGATTGTTAGAGGTTTAGTTATTTAAACGACACACACCTAGAGATTGGAGTAATGTTTTGCTACATTTTTTTCTGTCTGTGGGGTTTTTGTAAGTGGCATATTAGAGTATAAGGGTGGCCATTTTGGTTTGTGATTTTGGTTCATGATTTCTCTTTAAATGTATGCAGCCATTTATCTTATCCTGAAATAAACCTCAAACTTTGTAGGGTTTATCTGTAGAATTCGTTTTGTTTAGTTAGCTTTTTGAACTAATATTTACCAGTATAGTCTGCAAGTTAGCAGTTTATTCTTTGGAATTTGAGTGGCTAACATTAGATCATGTAAACAGCAGTGTGTGTTCTCCATGTGAAGTCCCAGACAGAAAGGCAGAAATTCGAAATGGCAGAGTGAAAAAAAAACAGCCTTAGCAGCTCATGTAAACAATCAACATGTCTCCATAAAAAAAAGTTGTTTACTTTCAAATAACTTCCTGCCCCATATGTGGGCATCTCACAGAATCTTCAGAAGAACAGAATCTGCTGCAATAGCATGTGATCTACATCTAGTCTAATCTAGTCTATGTCTAGTCTAGGTCTAGTCAAGTCTTGTCTATTAGTAGCTGTTTACTTGCCAGAAACCTGCATAGATGCACCATTTCATCCTCAATTTCTGTAGCAGATAGCATCTTTATTCAAAACAGTAGTAACAAGGTGATGCCTTTTTTACTAGTATCATAAGACCAACCAACAAACAGAGGACTAGTCATATACTGTGACTATAAAAATAAATATTCATTCTTCTTTAAATCATCAGTATAGGCCAAGTATTTGTCCTGATAGTGTTTACTTTGTCATTTTTTAGCCGAAATAATAGTTGGCACCAGGAAGATAATCAGAACTAAACATACTGTAATTGCTTATCATCTCACAGCAACTCATATTACAGAAATAGAAACTTGAGCAATGGCGTATACTGTGTCAACAAACCATCCACATTGTTCTGCCAATATAACTAAGAGCCTAAGAATAATATTGATATTGCTGGTATCTGCGCAAGTGAGGCTGTGTACTCAAGCATGCATTCATAACTTTGAAAGTGAAATCTAATACTTCCCTTGCTTTAGCTACCAATTCAGTCAACACTAAATTTTATTATGCATTCAAAGGGCTATGTGTACTTTATTCTACCAGGCATCCCTTATTTTTGGTCCCTTTTTTTGAAGTTGTTCTTTTCATACTTCCTCTGGCCTTTGCTGACTCTCTTGGCCTTATTGCATCCTCCATTAACATAAAATATGTCTATTGCTTTGATTCATTAAGTCATTGTGCGTTTGCGCAGTTTTGTAGCTCCAGTCAAATGCTCCTGTCATGCTAAATATACAGAAAATGCTTTGTTTTGTCAGGTTGTCTGGAGGTTTTTAGAGAACCCAAATGCAGAGACAGATGTTGAGGTGGTTTCATCCTCTTGAAGATAATTATTGAATAAAAATAGCAGTTTGTGAAGAAAGATTAGGCTCCTTGAATCTCTACTCTCATGTAAAAAATAAAACCACAAACTTTGATTGATAAGAGCTTCTCAAATTCCCTCACAACTGCAGAAATTCATAATTCAATTTAAATGTATGTGTCAGGTTTATAGAGGACCCAAATGCAGAGGCGAAAGCTGGGGGGGGCGTTCTTGCAGAATTAATGAAAAAATGAAAAATACAAAGCGCACAACTAGTCGACAAGGACAACTCAAGAACCAAAAAGCTAGGACACATGAGGGAGGAATAAACCAAAAGAATGACAAGGATCCAGCAGAAAGTAATAAACAGCAGGTGTATAAATGGGAGACAGACACAATGGGAGGACTAATTGGCTGATCAGGAGCAGGTGTAGACAGAAGTAACTAGAAGGAGCTAAGGGAAAGGAGACTGGCACAAGAGGGCAAGAGACAGTAACTTAAAAAAATAAAACACTCCATACATATAACACAAAATAGAAAAGAAACCAATGATCAAGAAAACACAGAATAACATTATTTAAAGTGTAACTGAAAACTTAAAAAAACATTAAACAGAAGTCCACAAAGGGAACAATCAGTAAATGTTTACTAACGAACAGAGCCAGACAAACTGTGAAATACAACAATCAAACAGGGTACATCAATTTAATATGAATACTTTTGTATGGAATCAGAGGAAGCACTGGCATAGAAGTTCATAAAAACTCAGTACTTTACCAGGCCACTTTAATAAAGTATTGGTCAGTCCTTGTGCAGGTAAATCTCAGACAGCAGAATTTCCTCTGACAATCTGGGATATGTTTTACCTAAGTAAAAGGGTAAAATGTTTTTATCTAATTTAAAGGGTAAAACATATCAGGAAACATTAGATCACAGCCCCCTCACTAGGTGGGGAAATCTTATGTTTCCGGTCTGTATTGATTTGCTTGTCAAAGGGCTGCTTTGTGTTCAGAAATTGTCTAATTCTCCCATAGAGAGATCAGTTTACCAAGTTATCCTTGCTACTTTTACAACAGCAGCTTGTTGAAGATTGTGGGCCACTGGCTAAATACAAACTTAGAAAAATTTAAAGCACTTTTTAGTTTTCATATATTTTGTTTCATTCCCTGCAAAATTTTTAGAGTATATTTTGTCTAATATGGTAGGTTATGATCCTTGTCTCATGTACCCCCAATCAGTTGTACATGCCTAATAAGTTGGCTCTTTGTCTGCTCATGTACACAGTCTTTTAGTTTTCGTTATAGTAAAACTAGAGTTTGGAAATAATGGAATTTTCTGATCCAAGTGATTTAGGCATTATTCAAGTAGACAACGTTTGTACAGAGCTGCAGGGATATATAAATATAAAGGAAAGGTAATGACAAAGAGCCAAGGAATGCCCCTGTTCTTGTTCACTAATATTACATTTTATATTGAAATTTTAATAATAATGCTGTTGAACTAGCTTAAATATTTTAACCTAACATCTTAAAAGCATTTTTCATTGCATATGTAATAAAAAAGCCCTTCACAAACATGAAAATGTTTTTTAAAGGTCATTCTTGCTTCTCTTTCTTTTTCTTTTATAATATCCCAATATCAATCAAATTGACTGGCAGTAGTCTACTGAAATATTAACAGACAGACAGCAAGAGAATCAGAAGAAAGATGGCCAAGTAGGTCACAGGTCACAAACCCGCCATACCCAAAGAATGTCCCCTGACAACCATTGACATTTTTATATCCAAGGGTCAGATTCTTTGCTATAATTATCAGTTTGGTGACTCTGAGGTGAGACAAAAAAGGAATACCTTTAGGTTTATTAACATTCACACATTTCTTTCCCACTGCAGCGGGATTGAGCTGGGAAGTTGGCTGTAAAAAATACCCAAAATTTGTGACAAATATAGATTCTAGGCAACAATACACAAACTGGTTATGTTCTCTTTCCCTTTTGTCTTTCACCTGTTGGCTTCCTTGTATGGTTTACTAACGTTTTGATAGCAGATATACCAACTGAATTATTCCATTTTTGTAAGACTGTTCAGCAGCTTTCATTTGACACGAATAGCACCTGGTCTCGTGTTCTGCTGCTGTAGCCCATCTGCCTAAAGGTTTTTGTGTGCTCAAAAGATACTATGGTGCATTCATAGTTGTATCACATGGATATTTGAGCTATTTATGCTTCTGTATTATAGCAAATAAAGAAAGCACAATGCAATGCACACAATATCCCACACTAATACTTTCCTCAGTATCATATTCATCTGTGACGGGACTGATTGGTTTTCTCATTTTATAAGGCCTCAATGCTTTGGGTATAGTGGAGGTCACTTAATTATTTATTAATTGTTATGATTGGAACCCATTTCCCAAACATTAACAAATTTTTGCTTTTACAATAAATGTATTATTTGTTGTCCAGCTGAGTACAAAAGTGAAAAAAGCCCTTAGACAACAATATGAGGACATTGCTTCAAAAATTCTATGAGGTTAATTTTTTATTAATATTTTTTTTCAGCAATTTCAATATATTTTAGAAGACAATTAAATCTTTCTTATATGAACCTTGAGCTAGAAAATAAAATGTTATGAAATGATATGCGTGGGCTGCTCAGTGCAGCAGTGGGTAGCACTGCTGCCTTGCAGCAAAAAGGTTCTGAGGTCGATTCCCGGCCCGGGGTTTTTCTGCATTGAGTTTGAACATTTTCCCTGAGCATGCTTGGGTTCTCTCTGGGTACTCCGGCTTCCTCCCACAGTCCAAAACATGACTATTAGATTAATTGGCTTCTCTACATTTTCCTAACCCTGATTGTCCTGTTTGTCTCTGTGTTGCCCTGCGATGGACTGGTGACCTGTCCAAGGTGTACCTCGTCTCTCGTCCACAGAAAGCTGGAGCACCCCCGTGACCCCACTTGGGATAACCGTGATGGTAAATGGATGGATGTTATGCATACATTAAGCTAGAGAATCTGTTAAATCGTGTGGCTGTTAGTCATATTTTGATGGAGAGCGGACTTACATTTACTGTGTGTTTGTCTTTCCTAGCACAGCTTTTATCCACTTAACAACAGCATGCTTTTAAGCCTGACCTCTCTTTCATTTATATAACAATCAAAGGCAAGATGACCCACCGTTTTTTTCAGCCTCTGAGTTACTCCCAGTAAGTTGTAGTGGATTCTCAGTTGAAACCAGATGCCTGCCTCTTTTATTCTGTGTGACAAGCTCTGTTCTAGCAGCTGATTTGTGAAAAGGGAACATCTATAAGCAGTCCCAACATTAAAGTAAACGGAAGAAGAGATTTTTAATGTCATTTGACAAAAGACAGGAAGAAAGAGAAATTATGCACCATAATTTAAGCGGATCTAAAGTTTTAAAGTTAAAACTTTGATATATTATATTTATTTATGGTTTGTTTTATTGTTTAAAGACTAGATTTACATTTTATTGGTTCTTGTTGTTTTCTACTTATATTACAAAATAGGGCCAGCAGAAACTTTAAGGTTGAGGTTGAATGTAAATCTGTGCTATTGTTGGCCTCAGTACGTCCTTCCTTCATCACAAGTGATCTCCCCAGGGTCTCCTCCTTGCTGGGTTGCCCTGTAATATTGCTATTTCTTCAGTCTTTCCAAATACCATTGACTATTTCTGTCACACATTTACATATGAAAAAATTTCAAAAAAGAGTGAAAAGTTAGCCAAGCTAAGATTAGTTGTAGGGGTATGATAACCTATTGAAGGTTAAAAGGAAAGTAAACCTGTGGTTTTAAAGATTACCGGTAATAGATGTAATGAATTGTTTTTCATATCTTTTGTCTTTTTTTGGCCAAACAATCTTATTTGATGGTTTTTATGGCCCCAAGGACAAATATGCATGTTTTCATTTGCTGATTTGTGTTATTCCAGTCTATTTCAATGGAGTGAGGTGGTATTGGAAGAATGCCAAGGGCTGTACCAAAAAAAAAAAAAAATAAATAATAATAATAATAATAATAATTGGTGATGAAACCTGGCAGTTAAACCAAATGTGCATCCTGTAAAGTACTAAGAGCAATCTTTTATTAAAGGCTGGGCTTTTTAAAAACCACTGAGACCCTCAAAAAGATATTTTCACTCAAGTGACATTTTTACAGAACTACAATAAGAAAAAATATGATTTTTTTTTTTCCTTTTGAAAAGTAAATGGAAATACTACTTTGAGTCCACAAATCATAAGGTGATTAAGTTTGTCTGTTTTCACAATGTTTTGCAGCAGGATTCATAAAACTACTGGAAGCACTTCCCCTTTTATGTTTTGTCATTATGAATCCTGCTGACACATTGCACTGCTTAATAGTGCATTGCTGTCAACAGCTATTTATACCAGGTGACAAACAAGGACGTGGAGCCAGCTTATCGCCATACTGCTTCATCTCCCTGTTTGTGACCCCTTAAGCACCTTTTTATAGCTGAGTTTAGATGAAGCTTCCAAGCCTTCAATTTAAAACCTGGATTTAAGTGTTATTATGTTGACATTTACAGCTTGGTTGGTATCATTACAAAGCAAGTTCAAGAATATTTCAACTTATCCTTATATCTACATTATATGTGCATATAATTTTTTTTTATCTTCCAGCACAGAAGATATTCAGTACTTAACAATAAAACTATTTGGTGGCTTTTGTGTTCTTGTCAGTATGTATAAAAAGTCCTGCGGGGGGGATATTGGTCAGATTTGAGAAGAAGCTCTAAAAATAGCAGGCTGCAGACATAAAAGTAATTTATTTCACCAAGAGAGAAAAGAGAAAAGCCTCCCTGTTCTTCAGGGTTTCTTTCTTCTTCTTCTGCCCCTCCTTTCATCCAACGCTACTCGGCAGCTGTTCCTCTCACTTTCTGCCCTCCGTCTACCACAGCACCCCCCTCAGCCCCCGCGGTCTGGCATGATGGTTTTGTTTTATTGTAGTGCGGCATTTGGCAGGGAAACCCCCATCTGCAGAGGGGCAGAGGTCCGTCTCATTCTGAATTGTTGGATGCAACAGTGTGAGGGTGTCCACATTTGCAGAGCAGAGGATTAGTGGCGCCTTTTGGACATTTGGTTTCTACATCGACTCTGTTACGTTTTTTTAAGCTGTTAAGTTTTGGCTCTTTCTACACAGAGCCACTTTTTTAAACACCTGTTGCAGATATGAGGTAATTTTTCAGACAGGAGCAGCCAGGGGTAGCCATTTTAGCCTCTGGAAAGTTTGTATTCTGGTTTTATTGCATTGCTTTTTATTACTTTGCTAAAAATATATATTTTTTTCCCCGAGAGAATTTCAAAGTCTGTTTTCCTTATATATTTTTTACCCAACCTAATTTGTCCTTAAAATAACAGAATGAATATCCCCCAAGCTTGAAGTTGTTCACTTTTTTGGGATAAGCTTGGTCACAGATCCTTTAAAGTGTTTGGCTTAACATAAATAAATCAAATGAAACATCTTTACCGGATTCTGAGTTGTCTTGCGTTTTCACTAAATACAGCTAATAATTCATGGTCAGGGATAGAAATAAAAGGGTAATTGTACAATTGTGGAACATATTTCCTCTAATGCCTCCCTGGGCAATATACCAATTTTTTATTTGTACTTTTATCGCCATTTTTATTGTTTTTTAATTGAACCAATCAGCATCTGTTTTCTCCATCATTCAGAGTAAATTTCTCCTTGCTTTTACAGCAGAAAGGCAAATTGCAGACCTGCTTAAGAGTCTTCTCCTCTTTTAAACTATAATAAAATAAAAAGAATTCAAGACTTTTTTCAGTCAAATTCATTTGATGGCTTTTCAGAGAAATGCTCTACAAATTAAAGCATTCATAATCTTCACCTTGTGCACCAAGAGCCTTGCGTATATTGTTGCATATTGTCATGCACCTGGATCAGAGTTACAGATCTTTGTGGTTAAATCAGTTGGTCAGTGGTTTGAAAAGGAAACCATACAGGTTTCCTGTACCCCTGTCTTTTATGCACCACTTTACTCTTGGGGTCTGCAGGATTGAAAACATTATGATCTGAGTTTGATTGCCATGTAGAGGCCATTTTGGGCAGCTCTTGTCCCCAAAGGAAATAACTCCCTGGAATGGTCTGCAGCAATTATTCAGTTGCAGGAATCTATGTGTGTTGCCAATGTTGCTGACACTGATTGTTTAGAACCTCTAAAGTTTTCAGCACCTTTCACATTGCAGATAAATATGCTGGGGAAGATTCTCAGTCATCCAGGTTATAGTCATTCAAAAAAGTAATACAAAAAAAACCCCACTGGACTTTGATTTCCATGTTTGAAAACATTTTGCTTCCTATCCAGGAAGCTTTTTCAATTCAAGATGTCCCACTATCATAATCCTGAACACATCCATGAGACCATGTATGGGACCAAGTCATTTCACCTGTTCAGCCAGGCCAACAGTACCCCTAACGACCCCCCACCCCCCCTTTTTCAGAGGCGTAGACCAGCATCAGCTATTTCAGGCTAACAAAGACCTCAACGACTTCCCATTCCTAAGGGCTAGATATCCTACGTCTTTAGATGGTGCTTGTATGAGATTGACATCTGAGGACATATCATGCTACTGTACATGTAAATGCCATACTTAAATTGTTCTATCACCTAAATGATCTGGCTTATATGTCAGTTGATCGGTGTTGTCTGTACAATAGATTTTGAATTCAGCTGAAAACTGTACAATATGAAAAAGAAGAAAACTCTTAGCAGAACATCACCTTTCTCTGTAGCAGAAGGTGGAAGAATTAGAGAACGATAGACTTTTTTCCATCTGGTGACTGGAATGCTGGCAATGATGTAGACTGTAATTAAGGTGCAGGAATTGTGTCTGGGTACGTAGATGCTACATATTCCATGCCAACTTCAGAATTATGTGGTATTAGTGGTGGATGAATCATCAGTTTTGCAGGTATCACCAGAAAATCTGATCAGTCTCAACTTTCACTTTCTTAGTGGATTGTATCAACAAAGTCAGGTCGTTTCTATAACAATTTCGGGTCAAAAGTAGATCTTTGATAACAGAATACTTCTAGTACTGGTAACTTCTAGTACTGGTAACTTCATTGCTCCTGAAAGTCAACAAGATAAAAGTTTGTGCATTGTTTTAAAGATGAACAATATTGAAGGCCAAATTTGATTAAACTTTGAGAAGAACTCAAGTAGTTGTAATCAGCAGTAAAATGAACAATTGCTGCACCAATGCACATTATTTCAGAAGTGAGTAAAATAACATGGTTAGTTTCTTATAAATGAATAATGATTTACTAAATAAATTGAGAAATCAAGTGCAATACTGATTGTGGTATCTTATTTTCCTTTTTTTAAGGTATAGTTAAAGTAGGTATAGTTCTTAGTGTTGTGAATGTTGGCTTTTTGATTTATCTGATTGACTCTGTGATGTATTGACATTCAACTGGTCCCCATATGTTAAAGTTCTCATACTTGAGTTGGGGTAAGGTTTAGGACTAAGGTGTGAATTTAGTTTAGGTTAGGTATATGTTGGTAATGATAAGGCATAGGGTAAGGGTCTGGGTAAGGCCATATAAGATGAATCTAGGTCAATGAAAAGTCCCCATTTGTCTTGAAAACAAAGCTTTGTGTGTTTGTATGTGTGTGTGTTTCTGTTTGCATAAACCAGAGTGCAAGAATGCCTGAGTAACAGGTGGCACCAATTTGTAGACTTTCTCACTTGGGCATGGAACAATAGCTCTGGATTTTCCTGAATGCTTCCCTCAGTCTGGACGCTGCCTAAGATTCTCTGCACCGCAGACACATGTGCGTCTGTGTGTGGGTGTGTGTGTGGTTGGATACATATGTGGACCAGCCATTGTACCCTTGACCCTCAACAGATGTGGTCCGAACAATGAGCTGGGTAAATAAAAGGAAGTGGTGTATAAATAGCCTCTTACGTCTGAGGGACTGAACCTCATGTGTGTGTATGTGAAAGAGAATGATCCTGTTTGATATGAATGAAATGTACTTTAGGAAGTACTGTACTGGACACTCCGCAGGTGGTGTTTGCTAAACTGTCAGCCAGTTATGTATAGCTCCCAGCAGTTTTCTACAGTACAGGGCTTTGATCTTTGAGTTATTAAGAAGAACTTTTTCACCAATATCCTTATCCTTCTCTAACTTCGTAGAAGTACAGTGTCCTACATAAGCACATATACAGTGAGTGAAGTTTAAGTTGAGTTGAGAGCTTCATTTAGAGGTAGATCTCTAAATCACAATCTGGTGAAAAACATGAACCATGACCTAGGCTAAAAATAAAGGAGGCTCCTGACTGTAACTCTCTCCTTGGCGTTCTTGTATCTATTCCACATATACTGTAGAACACTATCCTACTGCAGCTATTCTTAGATCTCACATTAATTAGCCATTATTTGAACCGAGCTCCCACTCAGATAAATCAGGTAAAAATGCCATCTTTGCTACAGTCCTACCTTTTGTTGGACATATGGCTATACAGTGCTTAAAGGAATAGTACACCCAAAACATGATTAGCCTTCATTTTCTACTCACCCCCATGCTGAACAACACTCTGGAGTACTTTTTAGATATCTCAAATGCATCTGGAGATCTGGGAGGCTTCTTGCTGTCTGCTGACATTCAAATAATGGAGGTCTATGGCGCCTGAGGCAGAAAGGTCCATAAAAGTCCACAAAAAACGTGTCAATATTCCTCCATACTGCTCGTCCAATGTATTCCAAGTGTCCTGAGTGGGTAGCGTCCATAATTTACTCGAAACGAAGTCATTTAGAATGTTTTTAGAGCATAAACAGTAGTGTATAGGATTTCCTAATAGCGCGTTCACGACGCTACAAAAACCGCGGCAGACCAAACCAGATGAAAGTGCCCATTCAGCTCGGCAAAGAACTCATGCTCTTCCTCAACACTGAAGTCCTCAGACATTTTTCTTTGGTTGTTTCTTTCTTTGCACAGGTAAACAGCACATTTCTTCTTCTACGCTTGCATTATGATAATCATAACCTATACTAATGCTTATTCCTTTCAATTTTTTATTTAATTTTTTTTTTTTACATTTAGTGTCAGGACATTTATTTTATTTGTATGTATGTTATTTAGAATGCATTTACTTTGATCAGTACATCTCTCTTTACTGTGTCCTATCTTCTTTCAGCTTGGGGCCTTCCACCAGCTAAGACTTGATGGGGGTCGGGGGTACTACTTCCACAGTCTTTATTTCAGGGGATTTAAACTACCCACTCTCTGAGTAATTTATATAATCTTTTATGATTAAACTGGTCTGTTGCTTAGACTTTGACAATATCACATGTGAAAAAAGCAATGGTCCCCTTTTATATGAGAATAAATAGACATGCACTAATCAGGCATGTTTGACTTTTGATTACTTTTATTCATATGCCATATCTAGAGCCCTTACTCTAGTTATGTATCTAAATATATCTTAAAAAATTATTTGAGATTGCTACTTACATTGCAGTGTCCATATAATCTGTAAAACTCCCTGCAATTTATATGCATGAAACAAGCGGAACACTATGGCAATAGCCCTACTGCTCCACTTGTGAAATTAAAATCTGTTGGGCTCTTTTTGGCATAAAGACAATTATTCTTATTGCCACATTGCCAGACAGGACACAAATATATATATATATATATATATATATATATATATTTAAAGTATGTAAAAACCTACACATTGTTTGGGAGACATTGCACTACTAACACCTTACATAAGAGCATCTAGGTAAATTACAGAAATTAACTACTTTAATTTAGAATGGAGTTTTTATCTATAGTTAAACATTATGTCAGAGTGTGACATTAGCTTTTCTATATTGTTCCAACCTGACTTTTTGTGTGGTTTAGATCATAAAACAAGATAAAAATTTCTGTTCAAGTTAATGAAGTCTATTTGGAGGATATCCGAAAACTAATGCTTATCTTTTACCTCTAGTGTTAAACTGCTTTTTAATGAAACGACAATCATAAGTATGTAAACATTTGCTTATACCGGTACTCTGATATTTTCAGTTTTACATTCTTTTCTCATTTCTCTCTCTCTCCACATCTATCTACAGTATGGTGTCCCAGATCTTGTGTTCTGTTACAGCTCCACAGGGATACATATAAGTGTATGCATGTGTGTGTATTGCAGAATTAAGCTCTGGTCTGGACTTGGGTGGTTGCTTGATGTGACTGAAGTCACTGATGGCCTATTTTAGCTCCACACTTCACACGAAACATGACACAGTTGCTGGACAACGCATTGAACGTAAAGGCAGATTAAGACGGAAAGAAAGCTGTGGCTTATAAAAGGTAGAGTTGAGAAGGCTGTTTAGGTCTGAGTCTCAGTTTTTGCTATGAAAATATCAAGCAGATTTTTACCACAATTCATCCCTTGTGAGCAAATACACACAGCAGGTTTGATTCAGTTTTAATTTGGTAAATGGCATGTACTTATATAATGCCTTTTTTCAAGTCAGGAGACTTGACCAAAGCGCTTTACACTACATTCATTCACCCATTCACACACACACTCACATACTGATGGTGGCAAGCTACATTGTAGCCACAGCTGCCCTGGGGCTTACTGACAGAAGCGGGGCTGCCGTACACTGGCGCCACCGGGCCCTCTGACCACCATCAGTAGACAATGCAGGTGAAGTGTCTTGCCGAGGGACACAACGACACTGAAAGACGGAGCCAGGGCTTGAACCGTCAATCCTTCGATTCCAGGGCAAACTCCTACATCCAACGCCACTGTTGTGAGGTTACTTAATCTTAAAACATACTCAAAATTTAACTGAAAGCAGTGGCTTTGTGTTTCCTTTACTAGCATGTTAGGAATGCCTTTTCTGTTTGTATTCGTTACTTGGCTTTACGACAAAACTGTTCAGTTATTTTACACATCTAAATATATTTTGGTGTATTTTGCAAACCTGGAATCCGATTTCTGCATTAACTTGTTTGAATAGTTAGAAATGGGTATTTGTTTAGAAGATAACAGTCAGCTTTGCTAAAAGGTATCTGAAGACTGGAATATAGCTAATGAAACTGCATAAAAATGGTGTCCCTTAGAGCCAAATTTGTGTTTGATGTCAAAAGAGAACAATATCTGAAAGAGCATTAAAATCCCCTACAGACGTAAGGTTTAATGATGTACAAAGTTATGCTGTGTTAAGATATGAGCATCACCTTTTCATTCTTATACTGTAGTATATGACATTTTACAGCCAGTTGAGCCAACCTATACAAGATTTATCTTTGTACACGTTAATGTTACATTTTCTTACACGGGCATGGCCGCTTAGAGATGCCATAGATACCCTGCATATGTGTCACTGTCAAAACAATTATGATTTTTACTCCGATGTTGGAGAAACTATAAACTTTTTAACACTAATGAAGATTCACACACCTTAGTACATTGATCTTGGAGTGGAGCCGACAACAGTCTGATTCATTCTCTGATTTATCAAACCCATTTTATGACCTGATTTCCTGTTCCAATGGTGAAGCTTTTCAAATCTTTGACTGTAATACGGGAGGACCGAGTTTGAATCCCGGTTGGGTCAGGAGGAGTATTTGGCGTTTAAAGTTTGACAGTCCTAATGACTTTCTGTGTTGACCCACGACTATGAAAGCTGCCAGAAGGAGACAAATTATCATTTGTGTTCTTAGAGAAATTCATAGACTTTGTATACAACATTGAACTTTAAAGAGGCTTACTGTAGTCATGTACTCTAGCCTTACAAACTGTCTAAACCAATGGCTGACTCTAGTTGCATACAAATGTTCTCCAATTCAATTATAGAACAGTGCGCCCTGCTGCCCTATTCTATAATTTAATGTGCTTTATGTGTTTTTAGGCCGTGTTTTTGCTCTATTTGTTAACAGATGAAGCGCTTTTTACATATCTTATATATAAGATTTAGATTCACCAACTAAGGCTGTGTCCGAATGCCCGCCCTAACAACTATATAGGCGACAATATAGAGGTTACGCCATTTTAAAAGACTGTTCGAACATGTAGTGGATGAAAAAGTATTGTACTTGAAACTTCCCACAATGAACCTTGAAATATATCATGGAATGCTTTGCGAGGAGTAAAAGTACTAATGTACTGTAAGTTAACTGAGGTTACTATAAAATGCGCTATGTAGTCCCCGCTCTATACAGTTATCTAGGGGTTAGAGCGGACGTTCGGACACAGCCTAAGTTAACAGATAAGTGATATGAATCCCTTACCGATACTAATACTAGCTATTTATAAGCTCACAATTATTCTGTACAAACGTGTATGATTGATATGTATTAAAATAAAATAAAAAGAATTAAAAAGACGACACCCCACAATGTTAAGGTCTGCCAGTGCAAACAATCTTTTCAGGCTCAAACAGGACTGAAGGTATAATAAAAACTATCCGAATAAATCCTTGGTTTATATTGTTTTATTTTGATATTTGATATCAATTTTTTGGTTACTGTTCATATAGTTTCCTTTTAAGAGCCAGTTAGGGGGGCAAAAATTAGGTATGGAAAAAGGGGAAATTACTGTTTGGGTGACCTTAAGAATTCAAGTAAATTATGCTGAGGTAACATAACTACTGTTGCACAAAATACCCCTTTATTTGTCCCCCTCAGATCCCTGTAAATGCTTTTGTAGGTAGATATGTCAGAAGAGGAAACTGATACCCGCCATGTCTGTAATCTGTTATTAAAAAAATTTTGCAGTTTCAACTTTCTCTGATTTACATAAGCATTTTTAGGTGGCACCAGTGGTGTCAAAAGTTCACACATTTGTTACTTGAGTAAGTATAGATATTGCAGTTTAAAAACACTCTGGTAAAAGTTGAAGTATCAATTTAACCTCTCTACTCAAATAAAAGTGAAAAAGTATGTGCTCCAAAAACTACTTAACGTATAAAAGTATAAAGTAACCTTTAAAACAAAAACAGCCAGATGCCACTATATGAATTGAAAGCACAATTTTTTGACTATTTTGAAAAATTCTTAGAGATAGGGCTATGGATGAGGGAGGTCTTGTTGGTCTCCATCTCCTGATACGCTTTCACCTGTGTCCAACCTTTCAGACATTTCTACATCTTTTTCTGAATCCAACATTGTAGCATGGCATAGCCAATTCACGTTTGTAGTTTGAAGAACAGATGATTGGTTCTGATGATTTACTTTAGTTAACTAATGAGTGTTTGGGTTATATGACTCATCCAATTACACTAGTTTTAACTAGATTTGGATGGCGCCAATGATCTGCATTGGATGGCGCACATGACGGGAAATAAATATTTATAAACATTAAACCAAAGCGAAGAGTAACAAGTAATGTTTATTTTAAAAATGTAAGGAATAGAAAGTACAGATACTTGTGTGAAAGTGTAATGAGTAGAAGTCAGAAGTAGGAAGAAAAATGAGTAATGGAGTAAAGTATAGATACCTAAAAATGTAAGTAAGTAAAATGCTCTGTCTGCAAGAACTTAGTGTGATTTTGACAAGAAGCAAAACTTCTGCATGATTGTTTCTGTATTTTTATACAAAGTCCACCGTGTAAGTTTGAAGTATAAATTTAATGTCCTTTCCCTTGGCCTTTCATTTTCAATGAAAAGACCCAAATAACAAACTTCATTCCAACATGTGTTATTGATCACAAATGAAACTACAAGTCATCAGTCTTATTCAATTTGACATATTTAGAGTCAGAGTTGTTTATCTTACTTTCAGGGTGTAAACAGATATGACAGGATGTCTGAGAGTACCCCAGTGATTTGTTTAAACCCAACATCTTCCACTTGATCATTATGTATATCTGTCGAGTTTAGACATGTCACAAAGGTCTGCTATTACCTTTACATTCTCTAAAGCTTTTTGCACCTTGTTTATTTACAGTCTGTGACCTTTGCAGCATGCCTTTATATTACAAGTGTAGCACCTTATATTTTATATCTGTCATCACAACTATGAGCACTAAGCCATGATATTTATCACATATTTATAAGACTAGAGCTCACTTCAAAAAGATAGATAATTCATGATAGTGCAAGTTCTCTATCTCTATACTATCATTAGCATACATTTGTTGTTACTATGAGTTTAATATTATACACTTTTCAGCTTCACATGTACCATATTGTATGTCTTACAGACCAACTATAAATTATGTTTGAAATAGGAACATCCCTCATTCCTAGGATCACTTGATGGTAAAATTCAAAGAAAATATTTGCTTAATATGAGCCTGGATAAGTCAGATCACACACGCCTTGACTTGTGCCTTGGTCACTTTCCTACAAAAGAAAAAATGTCTGCATTCATGAGTTTAAAGTTATTCCAATCTCCATCACTGTTAGTTTTATGTATATCTTTTTATACCACACTCTTTAAAACACCTTAACACAAACATTTGAAGCATTTTCTGAAAGCTTTCATTGTTTTCAGCTAAGTTTAGAGGATCAGTGTTTCGTCTCTTAGCCAAACCTGCAGGATCTTTCTGGATCTTAGTGCCTGTTTTGGAAGGCTCACTGAAGATTTGCAGTTCCTTACCGTAGGGTTTACAATTAATCTTGGGCTTGCTGGTTACAAAACCTACAATTTACTTTATTATGGTGATGGGGTGGGGTTGAAAGAGAGTGAAAGACATGATAAAAAGAAAGTGAAGAAGGAGAAGATATTTCAAAACAAAATGAAAGGAATGGACTGGACTGGACAAAAGGGAGATGCAGCTGAACAGGACAGATGGTTGATTCTTGAAGGGGGATTAGTATTTGGGAGAGTAGCAATTTTCTTTTGGTACTGTAAATAATGGCCCCTGCTTGAGTTGGACGGCTTTCACTGTCCCTTTTGTGTGTGCTGACATCTTAGGTTCCCAAAGAGAGAAGAGGGCCGGAGAGGGCTTGGCCTCCAGGGTTTGCTCTGGCATGGGAAAGGCTGAGTATTAGTCTAATATGAATATGGGAGAAAATAAAGCCTCCACAGGTCAAAGGGAACCTGCCAGCATTCACTCCCAGCTCTTTATCCTTCTCAAACCCACATCAGCACACATGCAGACACCGGAATCCATGAAGTGGCGCCTGAATGCAATGGAACGTTTCTCAGACGGTGGTCAAGTACACACAGGCTTTCTCTCCTCTGCTTTGCCTGAGAAATATGTTTTTACCTCTACTTTATATGAAATTGATTCTTTTGTTTCATTTGTCTATTTCCTAAATCTTTTTTTATCATCATAAAATTCCATAAATATTTGTTTCCACATAGATAAAAGTGGTGATGAAAATAAAATACAAACGTTTGAGCAAATGAACCTTTCTGCACGTTATTATCAACTGCAGGTCGTTTAGATATTATGAAAATATGAAGTGTCTGAATTCTCCCCATTATAGTTAAAATGATTAAAGTCAAGCATTAAATCTTCTTAATTAATCTAAGGAGAATTTATATTAACAGCAAAACCTTTAAACTTGCTGTATTTGTCTTAAATACTGCATAACCCACAATCAGTCCCACACGGTGTGACTCAAAAAGTGAGGGCTTTATTTGTGTCCATTTACTTTTCAGTCAATTTCCTTAATTAATTTAACTTATTTAATATGCAATACTGTAATATATTTTTCATAAATGCAGGGGGGGTTAAGAGTGTTTCTTCTGCAGCCCTCTAGAAAAACCACAACATCTACGAGCCATCTTGTCAATGTACAGGTTTTTTAAAGCTGATTCATTGTACCTACTCTTGAACATATCATAGAAATAAAAAAAAAAAACGTCAACTATAATCACATTTGCTTTTTGCAGAACTGACTCAGTAAAGACAGGGGTGTCAGAAAATGTTTAGTGAAAGTACTTAGTTTGTAATTAGAAGTAAAGGCATCTTTTGACATTTTTATGCAGAGGATGTATGCGCCTTTGGTCAAGCAACATTTCAGCAGTATTCAGAAAAATAAAAAGATGTGTTTATTGGTATTTAGAAATCTTGTTACTACATTCTAAAATGTTATTACTCATGTGAAAGAAAATTTTCTTGGTACTGACTTCCTTATATGTTAAGAATCAAAAAGGGAAGATTGTGGCTGATCCCTCGCACCCCAGTCACAGATTATTTCAGTCACTTCCCTCTGGCAGGAGGCTGCGGTCCATCAGGACCAGAACCTCCCGTCACAAAAACAG